>NC_084638.1:14863052-15100552 GCF_033978795.1 Nerophis ophidion
TAGCGGACATCCATTGTTTAATTTCATTAAGACACGCCTCCAGCTGACTACAATCCGGCGTGTTGGTCAGCTTTAGGGGCATGTAGAGTTGGGTGTCATCAGCATAACAGTGAAAGCTAATACCGTATTTGCGTATGATGTCACCTAGCGGCAGCATGTAGATGCTGAAGAGTGCAGGGCCAAGGACCGAACCCTGGGGAACTCCACACGTTACCTTAACGTAGTCCGAGGTCACATTGTTATGGGAGACACACTGCATCCTATCAGTAAGATAAGAGTTAAACCAAGACAGGGCTAAGTCTGACATACCAATTCGTGTTTTGATACGTTCTAATAAAATATTAGGATCGACGGTATCGAAAGCAGCGCTAAGATCGAGGAGCAGCAACATAGATGACGCATCAGAATCCATCGTTAGCAATAGATCATTAGTCATTTTTGCGAGGGCTGTCTCCGTGGAGTGATTTGCCCTGAAACCGGATTGAAAGGTTTCACATAGATTGTTAGACGCTAAGTGTTCATTTAACTGCTCCGCAACAATTTTTTCAAGGATTTTTGAAATAAAGGGAAGGTGAGACACCGGTCGGTAGTTTACCATGAGGTCAGGATCGAGGTTAGGTCTTTTAAGAAGAGGATGAATAACCGCTTTTTTGAATGCTAGGGGAACAGTGCCTGAGGAGAGTGATACGTTTATAATATTTAGCACTGATGGACCTAATAATACAAAGAGCTCCTTGATCAGTTTCCCAGGAAGAGGGTCAAGTAAACATGTTATCTGTTTTATTCCATTTACACGTTGTAACAATTCCTCTAATGTTATTTCCTCAAAACGAGGGAAACTATTTTGGAGGGCAGTATCCGCCGTATATACAATCGTGTCAGTGTTAATAGAACCCAGTTGTAGCTGGGACGCATTGTCTTTAATATCCTTTCTAATGACTTCAATTTTCTTACTAAAGAATTGCATAAAGTCATCAGCTGAGTGGGTTGAGCTACTGGAAGGGGTCCCTTGTTGGGTTAGCGATGCTACCGTACTAAACAAACATTTAGGATCGTTTTTATTACGGTGGATGAGATTTGAGTAATATTTAGCTTTAGCTAAGGTAAGCATGCGTTTATAAGTTATTAAACCATCACTCCATGCTTGATGGTGCACCTCAAGTTTAGTCGTGCGCCATTTGCGTTCCAGCTTTCTACATAATAATTTCTGAGCTCTAGTTTCTTCTGTAAACCACGAGGTGTGCTTTTTTGGAGCCTTTTTTAACTTTAGCGGTGCTATGTTATCAATGGTTTTGCGCAGGGCGTCGTTAAAGTTGTTAGTGAGGTTATCAATAGAGCCCACATACTTTGGGAATGGTGCCATTACCGAGGGCAGTAGGTCAGCAAGAGTTGTCGTTGTGGCTGTATTAATGTTGCTGCTGCTATAGCAGTTATTATTATTATTAGTTTGACGAACATGCGTCTGAACCTCGAATTTTATAAGGTAATGATCGGACAATACTTTAGTATACGGGAGTATCGTAACTTTGGAAACGGTGATACCCCTGACAAGCACTAGGTCTATCGTATTACCGTTGCGATGCGTGGGTTCATTTATTATTTGTGTGAGACCACAGCTATCAATTACAGTCTGGAGCGCTACGCACGGTGGGTCCGATGGGGTATTCATATGGATATTAAAGTCCCCCATTATGATTATATTTATATAATTTATTTATATAGAACTTTGTTGTCTAAATCTCCTTCCGTGTCGGTCCCTGACACCTGTATTTCTTTTTTTTTGATTGATTGATACTTTTATTAGTAGATTGCACAGTTCAGTACATATTCCGTACAATTGACCACTAAATGGTAACACCCCAATAAGTTTTTCAACTTGTTTAAGTCGGGGTCCACGTTAATCAATTCATGGTACAAATATATACTATCAACATAATACAGTCATCACACAAGTTAATCATCATAGTATATACATTGAATTATTTACATTATTTACAATCCGGGGGGTGGGATGAGGAGCTTTGGTTGATATCAGAACTTCAGTCATCAACAATTGCATCAACAGAGAAATGTGGACATTGAAACAGTGTAGGTCTTATTTAGTAGGATATGTACAGCCAGCAGAGAACATAGTGAGTTCACATAGCATAAGAACAAGTATATACATTAGAAGTACATTTGAGTTGTTTATAATCCGGGGAGATGTTATGTGAATGGAGGAGGGTATTAGTAAAGTGTTGATATTGCCTGGAGGTGTTGTTTTAGAGCGGTTTTGAAGGAATATAGAGATGCACTTACTTTTATTGGGAGTGCATTCCACATTGATGTGGCATAGAAAGAGAATGAGTTAAGACCTTTGTTAGATCGGAATCTGGGTTTAACGTGGTTTGTGGAGCTCCCCCTGGTGTTGTGGTTATGGCGATCATTTACGTTAAGGAAGTAATTTGTCATGTACTTCGGTGTTAGGGAGGTGTAGCGGATTTTATAGACTAGGCTCAGTGCAAGTTGTTTTACTCTGTCCTCCACCCTGAGCCAGCCCACTTTGGAGAAGTGGGTTGAATTGAGTTGTGATCTGGGATGGAGGTCTAAAAGTAACCTGACTAGCTTGTTCTGGGATGTTTGGAGTCTAGATTTGAGGGTTTTGGAGGTGCTGGGGTACCAGGAGGTGCAAGTGTAATCGAAGAAGGGTTGAATGAGAGTTCCCCCTAGAATCCTCAAGGTGCTTCTGTTGACAGGCTGGCCCCTCTAGAAACACTCTGTGGAAACACTCACCACCCACAATGCTTGGTGCCTCGTATGAGCTGCTGTGATGTAGATTACCATAGTAACTAATTAAATTGCCATAGTAACTATGGCCATAGTAACGCAGATTCTAACCATTGAAATACTTTGTCTAGTTCAAGACTTACGGTCATTTGAAAACATCACTGCACATCATAATGGCAGCTATAGTTTTGATCTTAAAGATCTAAAACAACAATTTGGGAATGTCCGGCGGGCCATTTTGAAAAGCTTAACAGGCCTTAATTTGGCCAGGTCTGCACTAGTGGCAGGGAATACAAAAAATTGCTGTTGCGACATCCAGTGGACACATTTGGAAACTCATCCTGCGGGCCGGATAAAGCTGCTCGCAGGCCAGATCATGTATGTTGGACATCCCTGCGCTATGTCATCTGAGATGTTGTGTTGTGGTGAAACTTACTCAAAACAGTTGGCTGGTGGCGGTCGCCGATGTCCACAGTGCACAATAAAAGCAAGACAGCTAAAAAAACGCAAAACATTTCTGTCGTTCGGGGGTGGATGCTCACTCAACGTGAGGGGGTGTGGTTCATTTGGAGAGGTTCATTTGCATTTAACAGTGCAATAATTTAAAAAAAAAAACATGGTCACTACTGTATAGTTTGTCTTGTTATCTATCTATCTATAGACAAGCTGTTTCGAAAGTGAGAGGAAAATTACTTGAAAATAGGTCTGTAAAACAAAATTTAAGCAAATTGTTTACTTAAAAACACCATTACATGTTATGTAGAATACAGGGATTTTAAATGTGGGGGGGAGGGAGTGGGGGAATGTGATGCGACCCCTTTAAGTGGTAATATTGCTTTGAAACAGGTGTGTCAAACTCATTGTAGCTCAGGTGCCACATTGGGGAAAATGTATTCCAAAGTGGGCTGAACTGGTAAGATTATAGCGTGATAATTTAAAAATAAAGACAATTTCAGATTGTTTTCTTTTTTGAAAATAGAACAAGCTTTATCTGAAAATATACCAATTATAATGGTTTTTGTTTTTGTTTTTTTACAGTTACATGTTGCAATTAATAGTAATCCATCTTCATTTGTTGTGATTTTTACTTTCAGAATAAATTATGTGATAATGTTCATCAGTCAAATATGTGGAATTGAGTCTGGCAGAGTTTTTAAATGCTCTCATTGGTGGTAATTCTTAATCTATCAGAAGATGGAACAAATGATAATATTAAAATGACATCAGGATGTTGGGCTTCACGGTGGCAGAGGGGTTAGTGCGTCTGCCTCACAATACGAAGTTCCTGCAGTCCTGGGTTCAAATCCAGGCTCGGGATCTTTCTGTGTGGAGTTTGCATGTTCTCCCCGTGAATGCGTGGGTTCCCTCCGGGTACTCCGGCTTCCTCCCACTTCCAAAGACATGCACCTGGGGATAGGTTGATTGGCAACACTAAATTGGCCCTAGTGTGTGAATGTGAGTGTGAATGTTGTCTGTCTATCTGTGTTGGCCCTGCGATGAGGTGGCGACTTGTCCAGGGTGTACCCCGCCTTCCGCCCGATTGTAGCTGAGATAGGCGCCAGCACCTCCCGCAATCCCGAAAGGGAATAAGCGGTAGTAAATGGATGGATGGATGATGTTATTTATGTACTTTACCCATTTTCCTCAAATTATGTACTGACATCATGTGGTTGATTCTGTACACATGTAGCACATCTACAAAAAAACTTGTAAATTTGGACTTTTTTCATTGATCACACTTGAAGTCGAAGAGGTATACATATTATTTCAGCATATTTATGTGCGCTCAGGTATTGTGTCCCCAGTCCTCTATCTTAACAGGACACATAGCTCTGCACCCTCTGAAGTCATGCACGCTCTTGCGCAGAGGACACAAAAAATTGCTATTGTGACATCCAGTGGACACATTTAAAACAGCAGTTTATTTCATTCAATAATTTCGTCTTGTTTTTACTCTTAGCAAACTCTTTTCACAGGCCAGATAAAACCTGTTTGCGGGCCTGATCTGGCTCGCAGGCCATACGTTTGAAATCCCTGCTGTAATGCAACAGTCCAGGATAGGATTAACTTAATTTATCAAACAACGGGTAAAATTGTGTGCTTATGGTGCACATTGCACATACAGTAACACAAGTAAAACGTAATAAAAAACCATATATACTAGGGCTGCGATTCGATTCAATATCGATACTTGGGGTCGCGATCCGATAATATATCGATTTTTTCGATTCAACACGATTCTTGATTCAAAAACGATATTTTTCCGATTCAAAACGATTCTGTATTCATTCAATACATAGGATTTCAGCAGGATCTACCCCAGACTGCTGATATGCTATCAGAGTAGTAGATTTAAAAAAAAAAAAAAAGCTTTTATGATTATAAAGGACAATGTTTTATCAACTGATTGCAATAATGTAAATTTGTTTTAACTATTAAACGAACCAAAAATATGACTTATTTTATCTTTGTGAAAACATTGGACACAGTGTTGTCAAGCGTGGTTGGGGGCGTGGTTAAGAGTCACATATTTCATATATATATATATATATATATAAATATATATATATATATATATATATATAAATACTTGACTTTCAGTGAATTCTAGCTATATCTATATATTTACTTTATTTTATATATATATATATATATTTATATATATATACATATATTTTTACACATATATATATATATATATATATATATATATAAATACATATATATATATATATATATATATATATATATATATATATATATATATATATAAATACTTGAATTTCATTTATTCACACATATACACACATAACACTCATTTACTCAATGTTGAGTTAAGGGTTGAATCGTCCATATTCTCTGTCACTATTTTTCTAACCTTATGCATGCACAGCTAGATTCTCTGGCGGTGGTGTCAGAGAGAAGAAGTCTAGCAAAGCTCCTAGCCATTATGGACAACACCTCCCACCCACTACACTCGGATCTTGCGGAGAGAATGAGCATGTTCAGTGGAAGGCTCAGACTCCCAAAATGTAACACGGAACGACACAGGAGGTCCTTCATACCGACAGTTTAAGAACAACATTTCTCAATTGCAAGGAATTTAGGGATTTCACCATCTACGTACGGTCCGTCATATCATCAAAATGTTCATAGAATCTGGAGGAATCACTGCACGTAAGCCATGATATTACAGACCGGAGATCCCTCAGGCGGTACTGCATCAAAAAGCGCCATCAGTGTGTAAAGGATATCACCACATGGGCTCAGGAACACTTCAGAAAACTACTGTCAGTAACTATAGTTGGTTGCTAAATCTGTAAGTGCAAGTTAAAACTCTAATATGCAAAGCGAAAGCCATTTATCAACAACACCCAGAAACGCCGCCGGCTTTGCTGTGCCCGAGCTCTTCAAAGATGGACTGATGCAAACTGGAAAAGTGTTCTTGTACCAATGTTTTTGCACTGTGTTGCTACCATTAAATTCTAAGTTAATAATTATTTGCACAAAGAATATTACATTTCGCCATAGGAACGACAACCATTCTATTTTCTATTTTCTACACTAAAATTCATCTATTTCTTCTTCTTCTTCTTCTGTTCCAGATTTTGGCGCCTTCTACCTTTCACATTTTTCATCCGGTTCAAACCGTTCCAAGTCAAACTTTTCTGCCTATTTGGGAATCGCGGGCTTTCCCTTGACAAATTCCAAAAATTTCAAGATTTCCCAGAATTCCAGGTTTTCCAGGAAAATGTTCCCATTCAAAATTAGTTGGCCATTTTTCAAACTTCCACCATTTCCACATTTTTAACCGAGTCAAACCATTTCACCTTCAACGTATTCCACCATCATGCACATTCAAACTATCATTTTTCCAAGTTCAAAAAAATCCCAGTAATTCCTAGAATTCCCTTTTTTCCAAGCCCTTTTTTGACCCTTTTTTCTGGCGACTACTCCTTCCTATTTTTCGACCCACTTTAACCGTTGCGCAGTCCAAACGTTTTTAATCAGGACGAAAAAAAAACAACGTTCTTTTTTTAACTGGAAATTCTCAAAATTCCTGAAATTCCTCAATACCATTTCTCAATTAAAAACATTTCTACTTCAACATTTCTCAACTTATTTGAAAAACTCCATCACCAACCATTTCAACTCATTCAGAACATTCAAGTCTTTTGACATTTTTCCAAAAATTCCCGCTTTTCCCGATATTCCCATTTAAAAAATGGGACATTTTTCAAAGTTCCACAATTCCCAAATTTTTCATCCCATTTAAATCGTTCCAACTCCAAAATATTCAGCCTGTTCAAAATTGTGTGCTCTTCTTCAACAATTTTTTTAAATTCCTGGATTTCCAAAAATTCCCAGTTTTCAGGGACATTTTCCCCAATTCAAAATAAATTATCCATTTTTTAATCTTCCACAATTTGCACATTTTTCAACCTATTCAAACCATTCCAACATTAACATATTCCACTCATCCAACTAACACTTTCCCAAATCCCAAACCAAATTCCGTTTTTCCTGGAAACTCAAACTCTTCAACATTCAAAGCATTCCAACATTCAAACTATTCTTAAATTCATACTACATTCAATCAACATTTCAGTTCAACTTCAGCATTGGAACATTCACAATTGCCTCATCTAGTCACAAATTAATGTACCATCTTTTGAAGTCGTTCTTGACGGTCACATTGATCGTTATAAAAACACACGCAGTCAACTTAAGAAATGGATTTTTGAATCAGATTTTAAGGTTATTCAAAGTCATTGAAGGACATATTGTATAATATCATGAACAATGAAACATCACTGCAATTATTCTTGGGTTGCCGGGCCGTACTAATTATGGCCGCAAACCAGGGTTTATATTTGAAAGATAAGTAATGTGCATGTCATCCGATGGGGCATATAATTAAAGAGGAGAAGTCTACAGAACAATTAAAGAGAAGTTTCCAGCTTCATTAAACAGGAAGCTCTCTCATTATTCATAATTGTGGTTTGCACTGGCATGTCATAATAGGCCAGTACACTCACCACTTGTGATTGCATAATGCTCATTAAATCCTCTGTTTTGTTGTTTTTCTTATTCCCACTACGTGTTACACCATCCAGTGTTAGTGTTCACGTACTGTGGAACGTTTTAGTTTTCCACCAAAGTTTTGTAGTAAACATGTGACATTTAACACTCTTTTGGCCCTCTGATCAAAGATTAGGCTGTTTATAGCATATGAATGTCACAAAGAATGCATCCTCAGTTGTTGCCGGGTAAATCAATTATATTTTTAATGGAAGTCTGGAGGGACAACTCATCTAGATAAAAAATAAATTAAATTAAGATACGCTAACCTTTACCACTGAGGGCCGCATACACACAGTACACCCGGAAAGTATTCACAGCGCATAATGTTGTAGAACCTTATTCCAAAATGAAATAAATTCATTTTTGTCCTCAACATTCTACAGACAATACCTGATTGATTGATTGATACTTTTATTAGTAGATTGCACAGTTCAGTACATATTCCGTACAATTGATCACTAAATGGTAACTCCCGAATAAGTTTTTCAACTTGTTTAAGTCGGGGTCCACGTTAATCAATTCATGGTAAAAATATATACTATCAACATAATACAGTCATCACACAAGTTAATCATCATAGTATGTACATTGAATTATTTACATTATTTACAATCCGGGGGGTGGGATGAGGAGCTTTGGTTGATATCAGAACTTCAGTCATCAACAGTTGCATCAACAGAGAAATGTGGACATTGAAACAGTGTAGGTCTTATTTAGTAGGATATGTACAGCCAGCAGAGAACATAGTGAGTTCACATAGCATAAGAAGAAGTATATACATAGAAGTACATTTGAGTTGTTTATAATCCGGGGAGATGGGATGTGAATGGAGGAGGGTATTAGTAAAGTGTTGAAGTTGCCTGGAGGTGTTGTTTTAGAGCGGTTTTGAAGGAATATAGAGATGCACTTACTTTTACACCTGTTGGGAGTGCATTCCACATTGATGTGACATAGAAAGAGAATGAGTTATGACCTTTGTTAGATCGAAATCTGGGTTTAACGTGGTTTGTGGAGCTCCCACTGGTGTTGTGGTTATGACGGTCATTTACGTTAAGGAAGTAATTTGACATGTACTTCGGTATCAAGGAGGTGTAGCGGATTTTATAAACTATGTAGCGGATTTTATAGACTAGACACCTCATAATGACAATGTGAAACAAATGTTTGCAAATTTATCAAAATTACATAAGTGTTCACACTTTGTTGCTGCACCTTTGGCCGAAATTACAACCTCAAGTCTTTTTGAATACAACGCCACAAGTTTGGCACATATTTAATTCACCCGGAAAAGGGTGGAGTGCCATGTCCGGGTTGGGAAGGAGACCCTGCCCCAAGTGGAGGAGTTCAAGTACCTAGGAGTCTTGTTCACGAGTGAGGGAAGAGTGGATCGTGAGATCGACAGGCGGATCGGTGCGGCGTCTTCAGTAATGCGGACGTTGTACCGATCCGTTGTGGTGAAGAAGGAGCTGAGCCGGAAGGCAAAGCTCTCAATTTACCGGTCGATCTACGTTCCCATCCTCACCTATGGTCATGAGCTTTGGGTCATGACCGAAAGGATAAGATCACGGGTACAAGCGGCCGAAATGAGTTTCCTCCGCCGGGTGGCGGGGCTCTCCCTTAGAGATAGGGTGAGAAGCTCTGCCATCCGGGAGGAACTCAAAGTAAAGCCGCTGCTCCTCCACATCGAGAGGAGCCAGATGAGGTGGTTCGGGCATCTGGTCAGGATGCCACCCGAACGCCTCCCGAGGGAGGTGTTTAGGGCACGTCCAACCGGTAGGAGGCCACGGGGAAGACCCAGGACACGTTGGGAAGACTATGTCTCCCGGCTGGCCTGGGAACGCCTCGGGATCCCCCGGGAAGAGCTAGACGAAGTGGCTGGGGAGAGGGAAGGCTGGGCTTCCCTGCTTAGGCTGCTGCCCCCGCGACCCGACCTCGGATAAGCGGAAGAAGATGGATGGATGGATGATGGATTAATTCGCCCATTCCTCCTTGTTGCACATCTCAAGCTTCATCAAGTTGGAGGGGGAACGATCGTTTTCATCTAGGACGGCGTGGTGAAGTTGGGAGAGTGCAGGCTGTGCCAGCAATCTGAGGATTACTGGTTCAATCCCCACCTTCTAAAATCCTAGTCGCATCCGTTGTGTCCTTGAGCAAGACACTTCACCCTTGTTCCTGGTTAGCGCCTTGCATGGCAGCTCCCGCCATCAGTGTGTGAATGTGTGTGTGAATGGGTGAATGTGGAAATACTGTCAAAGCGCTTTGGGCTCCTTAAAAAGGGGTAGAAAAGCGCTATACAAGTACAACCATTTACCATTTACCATTTAGGATGTCTCTGTACATTGCTGCATTCATCTTTCCCTCCATCCTGACTAGTCTCCTCGTTCCTGCCGCTGACAAACAACTCTACAGCATGATGCCACCACCATGCTTCACTGTAGGGATGGTATTGGCCTGGTGATGAGCGGTGCCTGGTTTCCTCCAAACAATCATGCCAAATAGTTTAATCTTTGTCTCATCAGAGCAGAGAATTTTGTTCCTCACGGTCTAAGAGTCTTTCAGGTGCATTTTTGGCAAACCTTTTACTAAGAAATGGCTTCCGTCTGGCCACTATACCATAAGCTATTTGTTGCAGAGATGGTTGTCCTCCTGGAAGGTGGTTCTCTCTCCACAGAGGAATCCTATAGCTCTGACAGTGACCATATTCTTGGTCACCTCCCTGACTCGACTAAGATGAATGCGGCAATGTACAGAGACATCCTGAATGAAAACCAATGCTTCCCATCCATCCTGAAGAAGTTTGAGAGGTGCTGCGAAGAGAAATGGGTGAAACTGCCCAAATACAGTATAGGAATGCCAAGCTTGTGGCATCGTATTTAAAAAGACTGAAGGCTGTAGTTGCTGCCAAAGGTGCACCAACAATGTATTAAGCAAAGGCTATAATTACTAATGCACATGTGGTTTTTGTTTAGTTTTTTAGTAATATTACAACAGCAAAATAAGAAAAGAATAAAACAACTTTTCACATTTTCATTACGGGACATTGTGAGTAGAATTGTATGGACAAAATTGAATTTGTTCCATTTTGGAATAAGTTAAAGTCAAAGTACCAATTATTGTCAAACACACACTAGGTGTGGTGAAATTTGTCCTCTGCATTTGACCCCTCCCCTTGATCACCCCCTGAGAAGTGAGGGGTGCAGTGGGCCCCAGCGGTGCCGCGCCTGGGAATCATTTAACCCCCAATTCCAACCCTTGATGCCGAGTGCCAAGCAGGGAGGCCATGGGTCCCATTTTTATAGTCTTTGGTACGACTCGGTCGGGGTTTGAACTCACAACCTACCGATCTCAGGGCAGACACTCCAAACACTAGGCCAGGTTGTAACTGATAAGACTGTATTAGCAAATTTCCCCATTCATCCTGGCCTGCAGTGTAAATGCTGGTCCTGTAAGGGAGTCATATGCAAATTAATGTATAGTTATCTTGAATGTGTTGATAAAAAATATTTTGCATTCATCTGTTTTAGTAAAAGGAGACATGCATCGAAATAAATTTAAGATTGAGTCAAAAATGGTAAAATTGTTTTACATAAAAAGTAAAAGTGTAGAAAGTTTTTGTAATGGTGGGGCTCCAAATAAAATTCTGCTTAGAGCAGGGGTGCCCACACTTTTTCTGCAGGCGAGCTACTTTTCAATTGACCAACTCGAGGGGATCTACCTCATTTATATATATCATTTATATTTATTTATTTATGAAAGGGACATTTTTGTAAACAAGTTAAATGTGTTTAATGATAATACAAGCATGTGTAACACATATGGATGTCTTTCTTTCACAAAGACAAGAATATAAGTTGGTGTATTACCTGATTCTGATGACTTGCATTGATTGGAATCAGACAGTAATGATGATAACGCCCACATTTTCAAATGGAGGAGAAAAAAAGTTGTCCTTTCTGCACAATACCACATGAAAGTGGTTGGTTTTTGGCATCTAATTCATCCAGCTTCCATACACTTTACAAGAAAAACATTGGCGGCAAATTCCGTAGCTTGCTTGACTGACATTCACGGCACCCGAGGGTCTTGTGAGATGACGCTGGCTGCTGCCAGTTCATTATTATGAAAAAATGACAGAGAGGAAGGCGACAAAACACTTTTTAGTTCAACAGACTTTCGCGCCGTCCCTTCCGTCAAAACTCTAAAGGCCGACTGCGCATTTCCTATCTTCACAATAAAAGCCCTGCTTCATGCTGCCTGCGCTAACAAAATAAGAGTCTTGGAAAGCTGGCGTGCACAAGTTATGTGCACGCCAGCTTTCTGAGGGATCGCTTGTGCACGCCAGTTTTCCGAGACTCTGTATTTAGTTAGCGCAGGCAGCATGAAGCAGGGCTTTTATTGTGAAGATAGGAAATGTGCAGTCGGCCTTTAGAGTTTTGACGGAAGGTACGGCGCGAGAGTCTGTTGAAATAAAAAGTGTTTCTCGCCTTCCTCTCGGTCATTTTTAATAATAATGATCTTGCAGCAGCCAGCGTCATCTCACAAGACCCTCCGGTACCGTGAATGTCATTTAAGTGACATCTTGGTGAAGATTGATGATCACTAATTTTTAGGTCTATTTTTTTTAAAAGCCTGGCTCGAGATCGACTGACACACCCCCCGCGGTCCACTGGTAGCTCGCGATCGACGTAATGGGCACCCCTGGCTTAGAGCATCAAGTCAACAACGCTATCAACAAATCATCGACATTTTAGCTTTGGGTTTGGGCTGTCACATCATCACAATCGTCAGATCAATATATTAATACTATTTTATCATAATAATAATCAGATTGATAACAATTTACATATTGATTATTCACGATTAATCGATATTTACAACTCCAAGTAAAAAAAAATGGCAATTTTCAATATATTTGATTAATAGAAAGATGAACACCACAAATTATATTCAACATGTATACTGCATGTTTATTGACAGCTCTGAATGACACAAAAATGTAAGTCAAGATAAAACAAAATACTACACATAATATTGTAATGTGTCGGTCTATTCCAGGGGTCGGTAACCCAAAACGTTGAAAGAGACGTATTGGACCAAAAGTCTTATAATGAAGGCAACGCATGACATGAGTGTCTATATTTACTAGTATATCCTACTATCAAAGTGACTATGTGTCGCAGGCTGAAGCACATTTTCTTTGGCAGAAATGTTGAAATGTAATATTTATTCTATGCATTTTTACACAATCGGAAAAAATTAGTAAATCATAGGCTACTCAGAAGGCGAGATAACTCCTGGAAATTACTTGCTTTTAATGGCCAAGAGTATAGATGTGTGTGTCCAAGTTAAAGGAAACGGCAGACTGTCTTCTTCTAGTGGATAATTACAATCTTTGGCAAGCTAAGTACTATTTGCTGTGGTCTGGAACAACTTGGCACACAAACAACTATCTGAAATGCAGCCAATATTACATACAGATAACGTGTCATGAGACATGCAAAACGAAATTATATACAAGGAAGATAAAAGCAAGGGAAAGTAAATGAGCTCAAATATACCTACAAATGAGGTATAATGATGCAATATCTACATGCAGCTAGTCTAAATAGCATGTTAGCATTGATTAGCTTACAGTCATGGACTGACCAAATATGCCTGATTAGCACTCCAACAAAGCTCACTTTTGTGCAATCACACACTCCATAAAAGTTTTGGTGGACAAAACGAGACAAAGAAGGAGTGGAAAATTTTACATGTAAACAAACTGTTGCATCAAAACAACCACTTGAATTAGTAGGACAATCAATGTTCACCAAATAGTCTCATCAGTCAAGCATACACACAAACATATTAAACAGGGGGCTTTCCAACAATTGGGAAGGTTTGTGTCATAGTTGTCCTCAAACAAAAAACATACTAAGACAAAAAAACATTGTGGAGAGGCGGAGCTGATGAGCCGACAGCAAGACAGGACAAACAGCGGTCCTAACAAAGATGGCGGCCAGGAGGCGGAGCATGCAGTGGAGCGGAGAGGCGGGTCACGCTTGGAGTGAGCTGCAGCCATCAGAGTCAGGTGCGTAAACCACACACAGGTCTCCAGCTGTCATCGCGTGGGTTGCATGGACCATTGATACAAGACGCATCATAGCAGGTTTGACCCTCGTTTATTATTTCAATAAACATGTCTTGGCTCCAGTCGGTCGCGCCAATTTCTAGCGCGACCACTTTTCCTGCTTGTCTCGGCGCACCTTTTGGTGGCCGGTGGCTGCGTCTTCCGCGGGGGCTCATCTCTCTTCTGGTCGCTCTCGTCGTCTTTGTCGTCGTCGTCTGTTGCAGTTTCTCCTCCGTCTTCTGCCATGATTGCTCCTCCTTCCCCCCTTTTAAACTGTAGGAGCAGATGCAGAGATTGAGAGCTGGTGTGTGGTTTACGCACCTGACTCTGATGGCTGCAGCGTCGCTCCAAGCGGGCCCCGCCTCTCCGCTCCGCTGCATGCTCCGCCTCCTGGCCGCCATCTTTTGTAGGACCGCTGTTTGTCCTATGCTGCTGTCGGCTCGTCGTCTCCGCCTCTCCACAAACATTTTCACCCATCTTTTTCCATTGTCAATCCTTTTTTTTAAATGCTCCATGGAGCCACTAGGGTACATTAAACATATGTTTCTTATTGCAATTTTGTCCCTGAATAAAATAGTGAACATAGAAGACAACTTGTCTTTTATTAGTGAGTAAACAAACAAAGGCTTCCAATTTGTCAGCTGACGTATGCAGTGTCATTTATAATTAAATTATTTTGTCAACATTATGAAAGACAAGTTGGAAAAATGTATTATTAATATACTTGTACACCTACTGTTAATATCTGCTTATTTTCTGTTTTAACATTCTATCTACACTTCTGTTAAAATGTAATAATAACTAATTCTTCTGTTGTTTGGATGATTTACATTAGTTTTGGATGATACCACAAATTTGGGTATAGGTCCGATATCAAGTAGTTACAGCAGGGGTGCCCACACTTTTTCTGCAGGCGAGCTACTTTTCAATTGACCAACTCGTGGGGATCTACCTCATTTATATATATCATTTATATTTATTTATTTATGAAAGAGACATTTTTGTAAACAAGTTAAATGTGTTTAATGATAATACAAGCATGTGTAACACATATAGATGTATTTCTTTCACGAAGACAGGAATATAAGTTGGTGTATTACCTGATTCTGATGACTTGCATTGATTGGAATCAGACAGTAATGATGATAACGCCCACATTTTCAAATGGAGGAGAAAAAAAGTAGTCCTTTCTGTACAATACCACATGAAAGTGGTTGGTTTTTGGCATCTAATTCATCCAGCTTCCATACACTTTACAAGAAAAACATTGGCGGCAAATTCCGTAGCTTGCTTGATTGACATTCACGGCACCCGAGGGTCTTGTGAGATGACGCTGGCTGCTGCCAGTTCATTATTATGAAAAAATGACAGAGAGGAAGGCGACAAAACACTTTTTAGTTCAACAGACTTTCGCGCCGTCCCTTCCGTCAAAACTCTAAAGGCCGACTGCACATTTCCTATCTTCACAATAAAAGCCCTGCTTCATGCTGCCTGCGCTAACAAAAACGCCAGTTTTCCGAGACTCTGTATTTAGTTAGCGCAGGCAGCATGAAGCAGGGCTTTTATTGTGAAGATAGGAAATGTGCAGTCGGCCTTTAGAGTTTTGACGGAAGGTACGGCGCGAGAGTCTGTTGAAATAAAAAGTGTTTCTCGCCTTCCTCTGTCATATTTTCATAATAATGATCTTGCAGCAGCCCGCGTCATCTCACAAGACCCTCCGGTACCGTGAATGTCATTTAAGTGACGTCTTGGTGAAGATTGATGATCACTAATTTTTAGGTCTATTTTTTTTAAAAGCCTGGCTGGAGATTGACTGACACACCCCCCGCGGTCAACTGGTTTTCTCGCGATCGACGTAATGGGCACCCCTGAGTTACAGGATCATACATTGGTCATATTCAAAGTCCTTATGTGTCTAGGGATGTATGTATTTCCCAAGTTTATAAACATAATATGAATTTAAAAAAAATGAAGGCTATTTCTGTGTGGAGTTTGCATGTTCTCCCCGTGACTGCGTGGGTTTCCTCCAGGTACTCCGGCTTCCTCCCACCTCCAAAAACATGCACCTGGGGATAAATTGATTGGCAACACTAAATTGACCCGGGCCGTACGATGGACCAGGGGTTAGTGCATGTGCCTCCCACTACAAAGGTCCTGAGTTCAATCCCGGGCTCAGGATCCTTCTATGTGCAGTTTGTATGTTCTCCCCGTGACTGCGTGGGTTCCATCCGGGTACTCCGGCTTACTCCCACTTCCAAAGACATGCACCTGGGGATAGGTTGATTGGCAACATTAAATTGGCCCTAGTGTGTGAAAGTGAGTGTGAATGTTGTCTGTCTATCTGTGTTGGCCCTGCGATGAGGTGGAGACTTGTCCAGGGTGTAGACCACCTACCGCCCGAATGCAGCTGAGATAGGCTCCAGCACCCCCCGCAATCCCGAAAAGGACAAGCGGTAGAAAATGGAAGGATGAATGGAGGGACTAAATTGGCCCTAGTGTGTGAATTTGAGTGTGAATGTTGTCTGTCTATCTGTGTTGGCCCTGCGATGAGGTGGTGACTTGTCCAGGGTGCAGCTGAGATAGGCTCCAGCACCCCCCGCAACCCCAAAAGGGACAAGCAGTAGAAAATGGATGGATGGATGGAAAAAATATTTTGTGACGATAAAAATATTGATGTTATTATAGTAGTATAGACTAGATACGCTATTGTACTTGGTTTCATTACAGTGGATGTCAGGTGTAGATCCACCCATGGCGTTTGTTTACATTCAGGCGCGCTAGCTTTTGTTCGCGGTGATGCCGGTGAGCTGTTGTTAAAACACTGCCCACTGCAGATGGACGTTCGCCGCTAGCTAGCTAGCCATGTCTTAAAGCACCTCTTCCTGAGGGCGTTTAATTGATATAACTTCCTCTTTATTGTTAGTTTTCAAGCCAAAATGCGTCCATTCTCCCTTTTCTGTCTACACACTGTGTCTGCTTGTCAGTACTCTGTGATCGTGTGCTGCCGAACATGTTCCTTTGAAGTGCAAACAGAGTATAGTACCGTTGTTGATTCATTAGTACTATGATACTATACAAGTACTCTTGTCAGTACTCTGTGATTGTGTGCTGCCGAACATGCTCCTTTGAAGTGCAAACAGAGTATAGTACCGTTTTTGATTCATTAGTACTGCGATACTATACAAGTACCGGTATACCGTACAACCCTATCGCTAACATTAACTCAGCTACTGAAGAACGACATAGCTTTGTTTTCCGACCATGACAAGGAGGAGAGTGAGTGTGAAGGACAGTGCCAAGAAGATTAAGTGGATGATAGTCATTGAATTAAAGAAATAAATAACTAAAAAAATGACAGAGAATGTGGCCAACTTCGAGTGTATGACTGCTGGTCGACACCAGACTGAAGCAGGAGGAGTCTAACGTCAGCCAATAATATTAACATATTTTCTAAACGGCGGTCATGTATCCATGACTCTATGGGAAAGCTGCTGATGGTGTGTTTGACGGAGAAGCAGCTGGAAGGAGGAACTCAAGAAGTCCACCCTCCAAGGTAGATTTTCTGCTTATTACATTACATCACAAAACTACTGTAGTTGTTAATAATAAATTTTGTTGTAGTGTTTTTATGGAATATTACTTATCTAAAAGTTTGTATTTATTTTTAAAGGACATGTTGCAAAAACTGGGCTGTTTTGGTGATGGTTAAGCAACAATTACATTGATTTTAATTCATTTCAATTTTATACGTAAGTTAAGGTACTTCTGTATTTTATTTGCAATTAATACAATGCTTTTAATATATATTTCAGAATATGCAGCTGGCCAAATAAGAAATGCCTTGGACACACTTTACATGATAATGAAAATAGATTGGTGGACTTTTTCCAGCCTTTTTTGTGCAGACTCACTTATCCAGTTAAGTCTTATCTTCTGCTTAAATAAGGTAAAAAGTTCAAATGTTAAGCAGCAGTCAGTGCATGATTGATAAAAAAAAAAAGTTTTGCTGCACTAGGAATTGATCATGGTGCACCTTGACTGTATGGAATGTGAAGCAATAAATACACAAAACAAACAAAAACACATTGCGACATCGCCCGCCCCTTTGACTGTGGAAAAGTACCAGGGTACACAGTGTCAATATGGCAGATTCCCCTGTTGTTTCACAGCAAAGGATTGTCCTATGTGCATAAACGAGGGGTGTGGTGTGTGTGTGTGTGTGTGTGTGTGTGTGTGTGTGTGTGTGTGCATGCATGTGAGAAGCCCAGGAATGTTATTGATATTTTGCTGGGCGCTTCTCCAGTAGCTGAGGTTTGGAAGCGTACCTCTGTAATAGCAGAGCTGGGAAAATGAATGGGGTGATGTATGTTTCCCCGGCAAGCTATTTCTACAACTGCTGGCTCCCACGTCCACGTGCATATCCGAAAACTCGCTTTTTGTTCTTTCTACGCTCACTGACGTGAGGAAAACCTGCCTCTGCTTCCGTAGACACTCATGTAAACAGTGCGCGTTTGTACTAAAACACATGAAAATTACATAACACACGTATGACTGATCTACTTAATGTGTGCAAAGTGGATTGCGTTTGTTAAGTGAGGAGAATAGAAAAACTCACTCGGGACGCCCAAGTGAGTATCCAATCACAGCGGAATTTTTTATTTTTCAAGATGGCGCTGCTGTAGTGGCTGCTGTAGGCAGGAGCTCTGTGCTCTTGCGTCATCCTTTTGTGTTTCCCTCTTGTTTTCATGTGTTATATTTTTTCGCATTTTGGTCCAGGACCCTTTGGGACTGTGTGACAAGGGGTGGCACTTACGTGACCTCTGTGGTGCTTTTTTTGTGGACTTCTGGATCCGCCTCCCGGGAGCCTTTTGGCCATGGAGACCAGCTGCTGGGTCTCTGCTACACCGGAGTCGGTTTGGAGGGACTGGAGGAGATGCGGATGAGGGGCACAGGGCTGCGGAGCTAGCACTGAGTGCTGGGACGGAGAGGCTTCGCGGTGTCTTGACTGGGTGAGCGGGTGTCGGACACCTCAGTCAGCTTGGACGTATCCTCGCTCATCCATGCGGACTGGACACTGGCCGAGAGTGGAGTCGGCTGTCTTGGTTGCTTTGTTGGGTCTGCTCCTGTCTCTGGCCATGCTCCCTCCACCCCAGCGGACGACTGCGTGGAACACCGCAGAGGCCACCACAGTGGATATGTTTCTTTTACTTTTTATTCATAGCTATATGTAGAAGTGTCTGGTTGTATCTGCTGCTTTAATGTCCTCTGTGTTCTTTGATGTTTGATGTTTCCCTCTTACACACATGGAAGAGGGATGTGTACTATGGCTATGAGTTGTTTTTTTCCCTTGGCCTCAGTCTGCACCCCCACTCCAGGGCCCAGGCTAAGACCGATTTTTTAAATTTTATTTTAATCTTCTATTCTTTTCTCCCATCTCCCCCCCGTTTACCTGTATGTCATCTTTTTTGTAAGGAGCGCTGGAAGCCCGCAGACCCGTCAGCGATCCTGTTCTGTCCCCCTGTAATGTTTGTCTGATCTTGAATGGGATTGTGCTGAAAATTGTAATTTTCCAGAAGGAACTCTCCTGACGGAATAAATAAAGTACTATCTAATCTAAGGCCTGCTAGAAGGCCTTACTGACAATAACTCGTAATCTGATTGGCTATCGCAAAGGGACAAGTGGTAGAAAATGGATGGATGGCTAGAAATACAAATAAGCCAACTGTTAAACCTTGGCGAGAATGAGGACTCAGGTGCAGAAGGGGGACAATTGACACAGGCTTTATTTAACAGTTTTCTTTGAACAGAGTGATTAAAGCAAAGCGGCTATGGAATCTATGATAACAAAAGACATAGGCAAAACGCAATAAACAGAAAAGCACTCCATAGGGAGGAAAAAGGCAATAGCAAAATTACACACAAATCTTCTAACAAAAGAACAACAATCTATGATTAGCTAAAAAAAAGGTAAATCACTCACACAGAGGAGACAAGAAACTTTTAACAGAAAGTGCGCTATAAAAAGCTGAGAAAACTACAAACTAAAGCGCTCCAAGAGGAGGGAGAAAAAAAGAGGGCAAAGCACTGAAATTAGACACAAAATTCTTGACCAAAAACTTTAACAAACAAAATCACTCTTTCTCAGAGGAAACAAAGAAATCAATAAATAAGGCAAGGCAATACTTAGCAAAACTTGTGTGTCAGTCGATCTCCAGCCAGGCTTTTAAAAAAAATAGACCTAAAAATTAGTGATCATCAATCTTCACCAAGACGTCACTTAAATGACATTCACGGTACCGGAGGGTCTTGTGAGATGACGCTGGCTGCTGCAAGATCATTATTATGAAAATATGACCGAGAGGAAGGCGAGAAACACTTTTTATTTCAACAGACTCTCGCGCCGTACCTTCCGTCAAAACTCTAAAGGCCGACTGCACATTTCCTATCTTCACAATAAAAGCCCTGCTTCATGCTGCCTGCGCTAACTAAATACAGAGTCTCGGAAAACTGGCGTGCACAAGCGATCCCTCAGAAAGCTGGCGTGCACATCACTTGTGCACGCCAGCTTTCCAAGACTCTTATTTTGTTAGCGCAGGCAGCATGAAGCAGGGCTTTTATTGTGAAGATAGGAAATGCGCAGTCGGCCTTTAGAGTTTTGACGGAAGGGACGGCGCGAAAGTCTGTTGAACTAAAAAGTCTGTTGAACTAAAAAGTGTTTTGTCGCCTTCCTCTCCGTCATTTTTTCATAATAATGAACTGGCAGCAGCCAGCGTCATCTCACAAGACCCTCGGGTGCCGTGAATGTCAATCAAGCAAGCTACGGAATTTGCCGCCAATGTTTTTCTTGTAAAGTGTATGGAAGCTGGATGAATTAGATGCCAAAAACCAACCACTTTCATGTGGTATTGTGCAGAAAGGACAACTTTTTTTCTCCTCCATTTGAAAATGTGGGCGTTATCATCATTACTGTCTGATTCCAATCAATGCAAGTCATCAGAATCAGGTAATACACCAACTTATATTCTTGTCTTTGTGAAAGAAAGACATCTATATGTGTTACACATGCTTGTATTATCGTTAAACACATTTAACTTGTTTACAAAAATGTCCCTTTCATAAATAAATAAATATAAATGATATATATAAATGAGGTAGATCCCCTCGAGTTGGTCAATTGAAAAGTAGCTCGCCTGCAGAAAAAGTGTGGGCACCCCTGTGCTAAGTGTTTCGTGGAATGTTCCAGACCTTAGCACAGTTATTGAAAAACAGCAAACTGTGCACATTGTTTATATATCTAACTTACAGTGTCCCACAAAACTAAATTTAGCCCTCACGTTCCAACAATCTCAAAGGAAAATACAGAAACAAAACTTGAACGTATTTGAGTAGTCCATCGTGTATGTCAGTGTGCATTTGTTCACTTAAAAATTGATAACATTAGGGATGTGTATCATCTTTGGTACTTTTGTAGGTACTGACTGAAATACAGCCGTACTACCGAAATTCAAATGGTACCATATTTCTATACTTTAGCTGCACCAGCTCAAGCACTTGGCCAGGAAACGAGCCAGACTATTTAATGTCACAATTTCCCCTGTCAATAAAGCAAGGAAAAAGGCACTCCAAAGTACAGTAAGGCTCCACTTTTCAAAATGCGCTAGCTCAATGCTAATTTATATTGGCTTTGCTCTAGACATGTTACCCATTAGCAGTAGCGATTTTACATGGCGATTTCAACACCTTCAAATTTGGTAATGAAAATTACAACTAAGATGTACATTACTATCAAACAGATGGCGTGTATTAAATACAACACTTACAGTATAAACCACACGTGTCTAACTCAAGGCTCGCAGGCCCAATCTGGCACATCATTCTAAACCAAAAAGGCAGAGGAAGAAAACGTGTGCTAATAAAATACTTTTTCTTGCGTTGTTTTTTACTAAATGCATTCGTTCTTTCAATTTTGACAGAAAAAAAAATGCATATTTTTTTACACGATGATGCCAAATATTATACTATTGTATACTGTATTACAAAAATATTTATTATAAAGATACAAATAAACATTTAAATATCTGCTTATCATTTCTACTTACGATATTCCAGCAACTAATCCATGACTTTGTACATAAAAAACAAATAATCCATTGATCTGAGGCAATTGCGTAATAATATGAGGTGATTCTACATTTATATTAGTGCTGTCAAATGATATGTATGAAAAAAAAAAAATCAGATGCATCAAACTTGAATTTCGATTAATCATGATTGATCACAGGTGCATGCATAATTGTATTTTTATTTTTTTTTAACAAAGTGCCCTCCCTTTGCTGCGATGTGGCCCCCAATGAAAACGAGTTTGACACCCCTGGTTTAAACACTTTGTAGGACTCAACAGAAAAATTGGCACAATCAACTTCATGGCAAAGACTAAAGCAACCCACTGGTGTCCGACTACACTTCTGCAGTGGATCTCATACTTTTTTCAGAAAAAACTTGGCTCTCCATGTACTAACATTAAAATACAGTAGCATAGTAGGCCCTATGTTAATTAAAAACAAGGCAGAAGTTTTTTTTAACAAGTATATTTAATATTTTGGCCACTGTAACAATACACACAGTTTAAAGGTCTACTGAAATGAGATTTTCTTATTTAAACGGGGATAGCAGGTCCATTCTATGTGTCATACTTGATCATTTCGCGATATTGCCATATTTTTGCTGAAAGGATTTAGTAGAGAACATCGACGATAAAGTTCGCAACTTTTGGTCGCTAATAAAAAAGCCTTGCCTTTACCGGAAGTAGCAGACGATGTGCGTGTGACGTCACCGGTGTAAGGGGTTCCTAACATCCTCACATTGTTTACAATCTTAGACACCAGCAGCTAGAGCGATTCAGACCGAGAAAGCGACAATTTCCCCATTAATTTGAGCGAGGATGAAAGATTCGTGGATAATGAGAGTGAAGGACTAAAAAAAAAAAAGAAAAAAAAAAGGAAAGGATAGTGGGAGCGATTCAGATGTTATTAGACACATTTACTAGGATAATTCTGAAAAATCCCTTATCTGCTTATTGTGTTAGTAGGGTTTTAGTGAGATTATATCTTACCTGAAAGTCGGAGGGCTTTGGCCACGGATCTGGTGACCGCCAGTGTCTCTGGTGGAAGGAGGTAATAGTCCGCGGCAGCTGCAGGATGACGCAAGGTCCGCTCACAACTACGGTAAGAGCCGACCTATTAGCACAATTTTCTCACCGAAACCTGCCGGTTGAATTGGGGTCGGTAACCATGTTCGCTTGACCTGTCTGTTCCATAGTAAAGCTTCACCTTCGGGAATTTTAAACAAGGAAACACCGGCTGTGTTTGTGTGACTAAAGGCAGCCGCAATACACCGCTTCCCACCTCCATCTTTCTACTTTGACTTCTCCATTATTAATTGAACACATTGCAAAAGGTTCAGCAACACAGATGTCCAGAATACTGCGTAATTATGCGATTAAAGCCGACGACTTATAGCTTGGATCGGGCTGGAAAAAAATGTCCGCTACAACCCGAGACCACAAACGCACGCGTCATCATACGCGTCATCATACCGCGACGTTTTCAACCGGAAACTTTGCGGGAAATTCAAAATTGCAATTTAGTAAACTAAAAAGGCCGTATTTGCATGTGTTGCAATGTTAAGAGTTCATCATTGATATATAAACTATCAGACTGCGTGGTCGGTAGTAGTGGGTTTCAGTCGGCCTTTAAACAGTAACACTGTGTTTGGATATAGGAAATTAAGACAGTAATTAATTCAATGATTCCATGGCGTTCTACAAGTTTGAGAATCAATGCACTACTGTCTTCTAACGTCTTAGAACTGCATGCAAAGTCTATTGCATAATGCAGTGCAGTGTAATACTTGCAAATGAGGCACAGAAGTGTAAATAAATAAATAAATGGGTTGTACTTGTATAGCGCTTTTCTACCTTCAAGGTACTCAAAGTGCTTTGACACTACTTCCACATTTACCCATTCACACACACATTCATACACTGATGGAGGGAGCTGCCATGCAAGGCGCTAACCAGCACCCATCAGGAGCAAGGGTGAAGTGTCTTGCTCAGGACACAACGGACGTGACGAAGTTGGTACTAGGTGGGGACTGAACCAGGGACCCTCGGGTTCCGTACGGCCACCCTCCCACTGCGCCAAAACTAACTAACAACTGGACAGCACAGCTCAGAGTTAAATGTTGAATGGAGTAAAATATATATATATGTTTTTAACCTTCGTCTTGTGTTAGGGTCGGCACCGACCTGTTTTAGTTTTTAAATGCATGAAAACACCACATACATTTATTTTTTTGCATCAAAGCTTTTTGACTTTGTCAGGAACCTCTTTGTCAACAAAATAAAACATTTTAATCTTTTTCACTAAATTATAAAATTCTCTGGTAGAAATTATGCCCTTGGTGTTGTTAGGGTCGGTTTCGACCCAGTTATAAAAATAAGATGATAAAGCAATGATAAGAGCCAAAACTGAACACACTGATAGCCAGCTCCTCTCCCAATCATGTGAGCTTTAGTGGATTCTCATTTTACCTTGTTATCCTGTCAAAAACAAACAGAAGACGGACACTAAAAGTGTCACTTTTTGCCACTCTGATTTTGTTTTTTTATTAGTTTTGGAACTAGTAATCTATTTCTCTTGGTTTCATTTGCTTGATTGGTTGTTGGTTGTTGTTTGTTTGATGTTGGATTTCTGTTGCTGAAAAAAATACGTTATAGTCTTTTTCTTGAAGTAAATATATATGGGTCGAAATTGACCCATAACACCATAGATGTTACTATAGTTAAAATTCTTAAAATGTAAAAATAAATAAAACAAATTTTTTAATAGATGTGTTCTAATACCCCTTAGTAATAGTTAGGTAACACAACAACCTTTTTTTAATTTATATGATTCTCTTGAGATTCGTTTTACCATTTTTAAAAATTGAAATCGAGGGGTATACTGACCAAAAAAGGCCCAATGGCCCAAACCAAAAATATTAAAACCAATATTTTCAAGGATAAGGAAGCCTAACGAGGTAACCAAGAGATGAGAAACAAATTGGATGATAGATAATTGTTTTTAGTGTATTTTACAGCTGATTTAAGACATGGGTCAAAACCGACCCGTTAACATAAGAGATGGTAACAGAAAGCTAACACAAGAGAAAGGTTAAACAATTGACATTTATTGACACATTTGAACACACAGAAGTTTCGAAAATTGGTACTGTTGAGTATTAATATCGATTCCTAGGTACAAGTTATTGTTACCGTACAGTCGATCTTCAATAGCACCCTGGGCAAGACCCCCAATCACTGGTAGAGGTAGTGGGTGTTACACACCATGCACTCCTCTGCCTTCCTTATATGGCGTGGACCACTCCTTTATGACCTGGATGGAGGTCTCCTACAAACCTCTGCTTGCCTCCAAAGGACTGGAGTCTCACATTATTATGAATAATTTGCAATAACTGTACCCACTTTCATTCATTGCATGAGTCCAGAACAGTGGTTTGTGCAGCCCTTTGAGGCACCTGTGATTAGGGGCTATATAAATAATTGATTGATTGATAAAATCGCTATTTCCACCTGCTGTGTTGAAAATATTTATTCAGAGCTGGGTGTGCAGAAGATCTTGGTATATGAAAGGACGCGAAGGATACGAAACACGCAAACTTGTTGCTAATGGAATACAAGGACACAATTGTCGGCCGGATTCGACAAAGGACAATTGGATTTTTTTGAATTGGGACAGATTCAGCACCCCACAAATGTGCACTGTGAAGGAAGCAGCCCATGAATTGGTACAAATCTACTGTCTCAGTACATTTGTGTATTGGAACCTGATGTTTTTATGCACATCAAGCAAACATATGGTATAAAAGTAATTAGTAACAAAAACCTAAAAAACTAAGTTGGGTTGGTTAATATCATTTAAAGGCGAAACAGATGAAATGAGATTATCCTTAGTTACATCACGGCATTTTTAATGGTTCAAATAGATTGAGGCAGCTGATGAAAGAAAATTCCAGCAAAAAGTCAGATGAGATTTTCATTCCAGCAAAAAGTCAGATGAGATTTTATCTTTGACATTAAAAGTCTGATGAAACAGAAACAACACTCCTGACTGGAAGAAGCAGGATTGATCTCATGCTTCATACGCATTGGAATTCAACTGGCAGCATAAGTCATTTCAGGAGGTGCTGGGGGTCTCATTTACTTTTTCAGAAAGCAGTTTTAGTTCCATTCAGTTTTTTACCGTCCCAAAAAAACTTAACCCTATAATACACAAAAGTGTTCAGGTCAAAAACAAGTTGGCGGCCATGTTCCAGTCAACCTCTGTGGCAGCTGTGGATGTTGGAGCTAATGCCAAAACATTCTTGTCATTCATATGTTGTTTGCTGGGTTATCAAAGGTGGAAATGAAAAACAACCTGAAATAAAATCTTTGTAATGGAGAGGCATGCTTGAGCTTGTGGCGTCACACCAGGATGCAGAGAGAAAAGGCGACGTGCAGGCAAAAATATTTTAATGAAAAAAAAAACAGGTTGCACCAATGTAGTCGAAGCAAACGTATTTCGAAGTTGAAGGAGAACCAAGCAAACATGCGGAATGTCAAACAGACTGTAAACACCTAATTTTCTTATGTCTTTAAGATTGTATTGTGGTCTGAGTTATGTTATTTGGGATTTTTTCCAAATACCTAGCTCTGAAACAACAATCGTGAAGATTGAACACTTCCAAAACTCTTCGTATCTGTAGGACACACCAAGGCCTCCCGAGTTATTACTTTGTGAATTGTAACGGGGCGACGTAGCTTAGATGGTAGAGCAGTTGTGCAGAAACCTGAGGGTTCGAACCCAGCATCTGCCATCCCGCTGTGTCTTTGGGCATTACACTTCACATCAATTTTGCTCCCAGTGCCACCTGCGCTGGTATGGGACACTACACATAGAAATAAGAAACTTTGCCATGATCTGGCATAATTCGAACAATTTGTTCATTGAAGTGCACTGTCGTAAATAAATAAGTGTACTACATTTTAAATAAGTGAAGCAGTAAGGAAAGTAGCCAATGAAGAAGCTAAAAACAATGGAGGTACACTTGCATGCATACATTTAAACATTTGTGCACATTAGGGCTGCAACTAACGATTATTTTGATAGTCGATGAATCAATGATTATCTAAACGGTTAGTTGACTAATCAGATAATAAAGCGTACAGTTAAGGGCTCTAAATTTTCCATCGACTTCTAATTGCAGCTTAAGTTATTTTAGGCATGTGCTTACTAACAACAAAGATGACTAATTCATTCATAAATTCGTATTCATCGTGTAACTGTGCTGCTCATTCAGCTGCTAAAAAAATAAAATGGATAAAAAAAGGTTGTCCATTTAAAAAAACCTTGATCTACGAACCAATAAGGTTCGTAGATCAAGGTTCCAATCTACGTATATATGAACTTCAGGCAAAACAAACTTAATACAGAAATAAATGACCACCTCTATACAAATGTGATGTCAACCTTATTAGCAGTCAAAGTCAGGTGAGCCTCCCAATTGCCAATCAGGAACAAGTGAGAACCTAACGCTCTGAGCAGACGTGAAGTTGCAGCCCGACGTGCAAAACAGAAAGTGAAACATGAGAATATAAGAACGCTTCAATGGAAGCAACAACCAAAAACCCAGGAAAACTCAGAACAAGTCCAACTGTCATGAAGACTCATGACAACAATTGAGGGGATCCCATATTCATATTAAATCGGGATGTCCTTAGTACCACAGGGCAAAAGTCATATCACTGCATACTGATCGTTTAATAAGTTTTAATGATCAATAAATTGCAATTATTTAGGTATACAGCTTTATGCCTTTCACACAACGTAATCTTTATATAATCCTTACAACTCATCCTTTCCTGGTCAATTTCCAGACGAAGGAGTTAAAGATTAGTCAAGGATTGGGGGAATTACTCGGATTGTCTGTAGCAAACTGTCACGACCCGAATATGACTCTGGACACAGATGGAGAATTTTGTCAGAGATATTTATTCAGACAAGGGGATGGGTGCAAAACGGGAGAAACAAAACAGACGATCAAAAACAGAACTAACCTGACCTCTAAACTAACAAAAATATCAATAAATCAAAACGCTCTGCCTGCGGAGGGAAAAAGGTGCTAAGAACAGAATATATCAAATATAACAAAAAGCGCTCCAACAGAGGCGACGCTAGGAAGCTGATCTTACCTGACAAAAGTTGACAAACAAAGAATCTCCCGTGGATTAAAAAGTACAAAAAACGTGGCATTGGCTGTAAACAAGACTGTGGCACTCTTCCCTCAGGGAAGAGTGGATCGTGAGATCGACAGGCGGATCGGTGTGGCGTCTTCAGTAATGCGGACGTTGTACCGATCCGTTGTGGTGAAGAAGGAGCTGAGCCGGAAGGCAAAGCTCTCAATTTACCGGTTGATCTACGTTCCCATCCTCACCTATGGTCATGAGCTTTGGGTCATGACCGAAAGGATAAGATCACGGGTACAAGCGGCCGAAATGAGTTTCCTCTGCCGTGTGGCGGGGCTCTCCCTTAGAGATAGGGTGAGAAGCTCTGCCATCCGGGAGGAACTCAAAGTAAAGCCGCTGCTCCTTCACATCGAGAGGAGCCAGATGAGGTGGTTCGGGCATCTGGTCAGGATGCCACCTGAGCGCCTCCCGAGGGAGGTGTTTAGGGCACGTCCAACCGGTAGGAGGCCACGGGGAAGACCCAGGACACGTTGGGAAGACTATGTCTCCCGGCTGGCCTGGGAACGCCTCGGGATCCCCCGGGAAGAGCTAGACGAAGTGGCTGGGGAGAGGGAAGTCTGGGCTTCCCTGCTTAGGCTGTTGCCCCCGCGACCCGACCTCGGATAAGCGGAAGAAGATGGATGGATGGATGGATGGAAGACTGTGGCAAAGGAACGCTGGAGGTACGCACAAGAAGATACGAAACACTCTGGCACAGGACAGAAGGAGGACGAGACATTTCTACACATGAGTGAGGGTGACACAGGGGGGCACAATCAGGCCCACATGTGTCAGGAAAGACATCAGACCACTGTTACAGGAGGAAGAGCAAGTGATCGGAAACAAGAGGTAGAGTTAGTATTTCAAAATAAAAACGGAAGCGACAAGACAACTTCAAACCAAACGAAAACCAGACAAGACTTCACCCGGGTGTGACACAAACCAGCTCAAGAAGAAGTCCATCCATCCATCCATCCATTTTCTACCGCTTATTCCCTTTCGGGGTCGCGGGGGGCGCTGGCGCCTATCTCAGCTACAATCGGGCGGAAGGCAGTGTACACCCTGGACAAGTCGCCACCTCATCGCAGGGCCAACACAGATAGACAGACAACATTCACACTCACATTCACACACTAGGGCCAATTTAGTGTTGCCAATCAACCTATCCCCAGGTGCATGTCTTTGGAAGTGGGAGGAAGCCGGAGTACCCGGAGGGAACCCACGCATTCACGGGGAGAACATGCAAACTCCACACAGAAAGATCCCGAGCCTGGATTTGAACCCAGGACTGCAGGACCTTCGTATTGTGAGGCAGACGCACTAACCCCTCTTCCACCGTGAAGCCTCAAAAAGAAGTCAATTGATTTAATTTTTTATGTACATTCTGTCATGTCGGCATCTTCAGCCAAACGAGACATTGATCAATCGTCACTTCCTGTTCATGAGAAAGGACGCAAAGAAAAAGGCTCCGCTTCTGCTACCGGACTTTTTGTTGAGTTTGAAGATTTTGACCACTGACTTGCGATCACAGCCAAAGGAGAGTCAGGTGGCATCTTTGACCTGATTTTGCTCAGTTGAGAAGCACTTATACGCTGAGATAAGGCAAGTTGGAAGGATCTAACTAAAGCATTTGACACAATTAATCACAATATTTTAATCAAAAAACTAGAACGATATGGCATCAGAGGGTTAGTCTTAAACTGGATAAGAAGTTATCTAACGAACAGGAAACAATACGTGAAACTAGGCGAACACACTTCTACAATGCTAAATATATGCTGTGGTGTACCTCAGGGATCAATACTAGGACCTAAATTATTCAATCTCTATATAAATGACATTTGTAAAGTTACAAGAGATCTTAAGTTAGTATTATTTGCGGATGATATAACAGCGTTTTGTTCAGGAGAGAACACACAGAAGATAAATATAAATAATAACAGAAGAAATGAACACATAAAAAAAATGGTTTGACAAAAACAGAATATCATTGAATCTCAGTAAAACTAAAATAATGACATATAGTAACAGTAGAAGAGAAAGTCAAACACATATAAAAATAGACGGAATAGAAATTGAAAGAGTAAATGAAACCAAATTTCTAGGTATAATGATTGATGATGAATTGAACCGGAAATCTCAAGTAAAACATATACAACATAAAGTTGCAAGAAACACGTCAATAATGAATAAAGCTAAATATGTTCTAGACCAAAAATCACTTCATATTCTCTACTGCTCATTAGTGTTACCATATCTGAGTTACTGTGTAGAAATAGGGACGGCGTGGCGTGGCGCAGTGGGGAGAGTGGCCGTGCGCAACCCGAGCGTCCCTGGTTCAATTCCCACCTAGTACCAACCTCGTCACGTCCGTTGTGTCCTGAGCAAGACACTTCACCCTTGCTCCTGATGTGTGCTGGTTGGCGCCTTGCATGGCAGCTCCCTCCATCAGTGTGTGAATGTGTGTGTGAATGGGTAAATGTGGAAGTAGTGTCAAAGCGCTTTGAGTACCTTGAAGGTTGAAAAGCGCTATACAAGTACAACCCATTTATCATTTAAATATAGGGAAATAATTACAAAAGTACACTTCATTCACTAACAGTGTTACAAAAAAGATCAGTTAGAATAATACATCATGTTGGATATGGAGAACATACAAATCCTTTATTTATTGAATCAAAGATACTGAAACTCCACGACATAGTGAATTTGCAAACAGCTAAAATTATACACAAAGCAAACTATAACCTGCTTCCCAAGAATATACAACAATTCTTCTCAACAAAAGAGGAGAAATATAATCTTAGAGAAAAATGGAACTTAAAACATTTGTACGCACGTACAACATTTAACACCTTCAGTACATCTGTATGTGGAATTAAACTATGGAATGGATTAAGCAAAGCAATCAAACAATGTACTAATATGATTCACTTCAAGAAACTCTTCAAACTTAAAGGGGAACATTATCACAAGACCTGTGTACGCGTCAATATATACCTTGATGTTGCAGAAAAAAGACCATATATTTTTTAACCGATTTCCGACTTCTAAATGGGTGAATTTTTGCGAATTAAACGCCTTTCTGTTTATGGCTCTCAGAGCGATGACGTCAGTACGTGATGCTGCCTAGGTAAGAAATGCGACATTTCATTTTTTCAAACATACAAACACCGGGTCTCAGCTCTGTTATTTTCCGTTTTTTTGACTATTTTCTGGAACTTTGGAGACATCATGCCTCGTCGGTGTGTTGTCGGAGATTGTAACAACACTAACAGGGAGGGATTCAAGTTGCACCACAGGACTGAAGATCAATCAATCAATGTTTACTTATATAGCCCTAAATCACTAGTGTCTCAAAGGGCTGCACAAACCACTACGACATCCTCGGTAGGCCCACATAAGGGCAAGGAAAACTCACACCCAGTGGGACGTCGGTGACAATGACCCAATGGGACGTCGGTGACAATGATGACTATGAGAACCTTGGAGAGGAGGAAAGCAATGGATGTCGAGCGGGTCTAACATGATACTGTGAGAGTTCAATCCATAATGGATCCAACACAGTCGCGAGAGTCCAGTCCAAAGCGGATCCACCACAGCAGCGAAAGTCCCGTTCACAGCGGAGCCAGCAGGAAACCATCCCAAGCGGAGGCGGATCAGCAGCGCAGAGATGTCCCCAGCCGATACACAGGCAAGCAGTACATGGCCACCGGATCGGACCGGACCCGGACCGGACCCCCTCCACAAGGGAGAGTGGGACATAGGAGAAAAAGAAAAGAAACGGCAGATCAACTGGTCTAAAAAGAAGATGCGAAAGTGTCTGCCGCCAGACCCCCATTGAATGTACCAGAGTGTCTCCACATTTTACCGGCGAAGACAGACATGGCACAGAGATGTATGGATAACCTGCAGATGCATTTGCAATGACAAAGTAAACGAAATCACAAAGGTAAGTTTTGTTGATGTTGTTGCTTATGTGCTAATCAGACATATTTGGTCGCGGCGTGACTGCCAGCTAATCGATGCTAACATGCTATTTAGGCGAGCTATATGTACATTTGAAACTATATTACGTTTCCTTCCACCCACATTTAATGCGAAAAAAACACTTACCAATCGACGGATTTAAGTTGCTCCAGTGTCACAAGATCCGAAAGTCCTGATCGTTTGGTCCGCACATTTTACCGGCGATGCTACCGCAGCTATTCGGCCATGCTATGGGCCACTTCATTAGGTACACCCATGCTATGGCCGAATAGCGTCAATAGCTATTCGCTTAATAGCTTGTTTCTTCTTCAACTTCATTTTCGCTATCTGCCTCCATACTCCAACCATCCGTTTCAATACATGCGTAATCTGTTGAATCGCTTAAGCCGCTGAAATCCGAGTCTGAATCCAAGCTAATGTCGCTATATCTTGCTGTGCTATTCGCCATTGTTTGTTTACATTGGCAGCACTGTATGACGTCACACTAGGAAAATAGACCGTGGCTTCGAGAGAGCGAAAATCAACCACTTTAAAGCTTTTTTTAAGGATATTCCGGGACGGGTAAAATTTTGAAAAAAACTTCAACAAATAAAATAAGCCACCGAGAACTGATTTTTATTGGTTTTAACCCTTTTGAAATTGTGATAATGTTCCCCTTTAAAGTGTTTACAAAGTACAAAAACGAAGAACCATGATAGACATTCTGAATTTATTCACCCATTCATTCTTTCATTCTCAAAATAATCTTACTTATCTCATCGTATGGAATAAAACTTACTTCAACATTTATTTATTCATTTATTTTTATTGTGATTACTTATGGAGTATATTGTGAAGACATTGAGAACAGGAAGTGAACAAAAGTTTTAGCAACTGTTAGGTAAAAGAAAAGGGGTAGGATTAAATAAGCTCTGCTTCTTCCTACTTCTTTTTGAACGCATTGAAAAGAGAAACGGGAAATTGTGATGTATCATATTGTATGCTTACATGTTCGAAATAAACTCAAACTCAACTCAACTTTATCGCTTTATAAGACACACAATGGATTGGTTGTTGTTATCGTGCCCATCAGCTTCTCCCAGCAACACAGACAACTCCAGAAAATCAAAGTTAAACTTTGCCGTTGGCTGTCTGCATCAAATTGGTTATTATCAATAGGAAATAATCAAATACAATTTGATAAGTACTGCAACGGGGACATTCCGTGCAGGGGGAACTGTAGCAGCACATGGGAATAATTACTTCATTGATTTTCTACTTTTTTTTTTTCTATGCCAGGTTACGGACAAGCCAAAGCCAGGACTGGTCACAAGCTCATCACAGGACTAGCGGCGTCCATGAAAAAAGACGTCATAAATGTTAATCCAAAAATATGGTTGTGATAATTCAATATTACTTGATTCGAATTAGGAATGTCTAAGACTACAATCTTGTCTTAACAAAAATACCAAGCGGTTTGTCCCACTTCAATTCAGTTCAGTTCAGTTTCAGTTTATGTGGAATGCATGCAATGTAATGCATCACATATTTCCAGTTGTTTCATTACAGCTTGTCCGAGAAGGTGTAGGAAGATGCAGAGCTCAATTAATCCTACCCCTTTTCATACCATAGCAATTTAATCCCATTCATTTGTTCTCTGTAACAGAACAGTGAATAAATAAATAATCAATAAATAATATACGTATGTAAGTAAACAAATATAATATTTATGTAAAAAAAAAATTTGAAAAATAAGAAAGGTTAAAGATGTTATTCAAATTTAATTTTATGTGTACTTTGTGAACACTTGTAGTTTGAACAGTCTCCTAAACTGGATCATATTGGTGCTTTGTTTGGTTTCTTTGGCTAATCCATTCCATTATTTAATTCCACATACTGATATACAAAAGGTTTTAAGTGTTGTACGCGCATACAAATGTTTTAAATTAGAGGTTGTATTTCACCTCTTTTGTTGAAAACAATTGTTGTACATTCTTGGGTAGCAGGTTGTAGTTTGCTTTGTATGTAATTATTGCTGTTAGCAAATACGCCAAATTGTTGAATTTCGATATTTGTGATTCAATAAATAAATGTTCTCTATATCCAACATTATGTATTATTCTAATTGATCTTTTTTGTAACAGTTATAGTGAATGAAGCACACATTTGTAGTTGTTTCCCCATATTTCTGCACAATAACTCAGATATGGAAACACTAACGAGCAATAAAGAATATGAAGTGATTTTTGGTCTGGAACATCCATCCATCCATCCATCCATCATCTTCCGCTTATCCGAGGTCGGGTTGCGGGGGCAGCAGCCTAAGCAGGGAAGCCCAGACTTCCCTCTCCCCAGCCACTTCGTCTAGCTCTTCCCGGGGGATCCCAAGGCGTTCCCAGGCCAGCCGGGAGACATAGTCTTCCCAACGTGTCCTGGGTCTTCCCCATGGCCTCCAACCAGCTGGACGTGCCCTAAACACATCCCTAGGGAGGCGTTCGGGTGGCATCCTGACCAGATGCCCGAACCATCTCATCTGGCTCCTCTCGATGTGAAGGAGCAGCGGCTTTACTTTGAGTTCCTCCCGGATGGCAGAGCTTCTCACCCTATCTCTAAGGGAGAGCCCCGCCACACGGCGGAGGAAACTCATTTTGGCCGCTTGTACCCGTGATCTTATCCTTTCAGTCATGACCCAGAGCTCATGACCATAGGTGAGGATGGGAACGTAGATCGACCGGTAAATTGAGAGCTTTGCCTTCCGGCTCAGCTCCTTCTTCACCACAACGGTCTAGAACATATTTAGCTTTATTAGTTATTCATGAGTTTCTCGCTACTTCATGTTATATATTTTTTACATAAGGTTTCCAGTTCATTTTAGTGCATTACACCCAAAAATGTGTTTTATTTTACCCTTTCAATATGTATTCTGTCTATTTGTATTTGTGTTTGACTTTCCCTTCTACTGTTACCAAATAGCATTATTTTAATTTTACTGAGATTCAAAGATAGTCTGTTTTTGTCAAACCATCTTTTTAATTTGTTCATTTCTTCTGTTGTTATTTGTATTAGCTTCTGTGTGTTCTCTCCTGAACAAAAGGCAGTTGTATCCTCTGTGAATAATACTAACTTTAAGTCCTTTGTGACTTTATAAATGTTGTTTATATAAAGATTGAACAATTTAAGTCCTAGTATTGATCCCTGAGGTACGCCGCAAAATATTTTTAGCTGTGTAGAAGTGTGTTCTCCTATCTTTGTTACGACTGGTTGGCATAGTGATGCCAAATTGGTCCCTTCGTGGATGCGTCGGCATGAACACAGCAACGGTAAGTTTAAATGATTTATTACACTTAACAAAAACAGGCTATGAACAGAAACACTGGAGCTAACAGACAAAAATAAACCAAGGGCGCTAGCATGAAAGCTAGGAATAGAAAATACAAAAACTATACTTGGCACGAAGCACACAAAAGAGTAAACAAAAAACATTCAGCATGAAAGCTGGAATATCGAGTGGCTTAGCGTAAGAGCTAGCGAGAAAATACATACGAGTAGTAGACAGTCGTGAATGTTGCTCGAAGGCAAATTAGAGTCCCAGAAAGAATAACGAAAAGGGACGGGCTTAAATAGGTGAGTAATCAAAAAGTGACAGGTGTGCAGAAACCGTGATTAGCAGGTGGGATCAATGAGGAACCATGGTGACTGACTAAACAGGAAGTAAGAGTGTAGAACAGTGATACAACAACTGGAAGTATAAACCATATGTGGTGATCCAAGTAGCGGATCGCAACAATCTTCACATATTGCTTCCTGTCGGTTAAAGGGGAACATTATCACCAGACCTATGTAAGCGTCAATATATACCTTGATGTTGCAGAAAAAAGACCATGTGTTTTTTTTAACCGATTTCCGAACTCTAAAAGGGTGAATTTCTGGGATTTAAACGCCTTTCAATTGATAGCCTGTCGACCGATGGCCATTCACCCGTGATGTCACAACATGAAGCAATCCGCCATTTTCTCAATCTTATTACACGCACCAAGTCAAATCAGCTCTGTTATTTTCCGTTTTTTCGACTGTTTTCCGTACCTTGGAGACATCATGCCTCGTCGGTGTGTTGTCGGAGGTTGTAACAATACGAACAGAGACGGATTCAAGTTGCAACAGTGGCCAAAAGATGCGAAAGTCCCTCGTTTGTTCCGCACACTTTACAGACGACAGCTATGCTACGACAGAGATGGCAAGAATGTGTGGATATCCTGCGACACTCAAAGCAGATGCATTTCCAACGATAATGTCAACGAAATCACAAAGGTGAGTTTTGTTGATGTTATTGACTTATGTGGACTGTGCTAATCAGACATATTTGGTCACGGCATGACTGCAAGCTAATCATTGCTAACATACAATTTAAGCTAGCTATATTTTTAACTTTGTAGCTATATTTGCATCCAGCCTTTCCCTCCACCCACATTTAATGCCAAACAAACACATACCAAATCGTTGGTTAGAAGGCGATCGCCGAATTTGTCCGCGCTTCCACCCGTGCCGCTGTCTGTCGTGATATGGCTCAATAGCTTCAGTTTCTCCTTCAATTTTGATTTGGTTACCTGCGTCCATACTCCAACCATCCGTTCCAATACATGCGTAATCTGTTGAATCGATTGCGCCGCTAAAATCCGAGTCTGAATCCGAGCTACTATGCTATACCTTTTTGTGCTATCCCCCATGTTTGTTTCTGGTGGCTTCACGCAGTGACGTCACAGGACAATAGACGGGTGATATAACGACGGTTAAAATCAGGCACTTTGAAGACGTTTTTCGGGATATTGCGTGATGGGTAAAATTTTGAGAAAAACTTCGAAAAATAAAATAAGCCACTGGGAACTGATTTTTATTGGTTTTAACCCTTCAGAAATTGTGATAATGGTCCCCTTTAAGTAGCTTCTAACTCAGATCAAGACCAACCCTCTGACTACATACCATTCTAATTTGTTTATTAATTGTGTCAAATGCTTTTGTTAAATCATTAAAAACTGCAGCAGCACATGTTTTTGCTAACTATTTCATTGGTGAGCTATTCTGTTATTTCGATTAATGCCATTGATGTTGGGATGTTGGTTCTGTATCCGCATTGGTTGTCTGTGAGTGTTTAATTTTTATTTGTGAATTCGTCTAATCTGTTGTTAAACAGTTTTTCAATAATTTTAGAAAACCGTGGAAGAAGAAAAACAGGTCTGTAGTTTGGTTTCGATCACTGAAAGCAGACGTCATGACGTCATCAAAGCTAATCATTTTCTACCGCTTATTCCCCAACAGTCACACACAATTTTAGAACAACGATGAAGCGATAAAAAAAGGGAAATATGTAAAATGTGTTCATGGCAGATTAGGAGAAAGTTATGTATAGTTTCACTTTTGCATCTCATTGCAGAAACTGTGGTGTAAATAGACCCTCAATTAATGTAAAAAAAAGAGGCTTTACTAGTTTTTAAAGACACAGAGAGGCTTATATGATAAATACATAATAAATGAATAATAAATAGATAATAAATAAATAACAAATAAATAATAAATAAATACAAAATAAGCGAATAAATAAATAATGGCTTCTTGAGAATCAAACTTGTAAACATCATTATTAATGTATTTTATGTTTTGCTGCTCTGTGCTACTTGCCTGTTGCCTATGTTTGAGTATATTTGTTCATGTTGCTGTTGAAGTATAATGTGTGAGATCTTAATCAACTTAATAATAGCTAATCAACTATCAATCAATACTATTACAAGTAGGATATCAATGATTGATGTTTTCATTGTACAAACCCCGTTTCCATATGAGTTGGGAAATTGTGTTAGATGTAAATATAAACGAAATACAATGATTTGCGAATCATTTTCAACTCATATTCAATTGAATGCACTACAAAGACAAGATATTTGATGTTCAAACTCATAAACTTCTTTTTTTTTTTCAAATAATAATTGACTTAGAATTTCATGGCTGCAACACGTGCCAAAGTAGTTGGGAAAGGGCATGTTCACCACTGTGTTACATCACCTTTTCTTTTAACAACACTCAATAAACGTCTGGGAACTGAGGAGACTAATTGTTGAAGCTTTGAAAGTGGGATTCTTTCCCATTCTTGCTTTATGTAGAGCTTCAGTCGTTCAACAGTCCGGGGTCTCCGATGTCGTATTTTACGCTTCATAATGCGCCACACATTTTCGATGGGAGACATGTCTGGACTGCTGGCAGGCCAAGAGGGTACCCGCACTCTTTTTTTTATGAAGCCACGCTGTTGAAACACTTGTCTTGCTGAAATAAGCAGGGGCGTCCATGATAACACTGCTTGGATGACAACATATTTTGCTCCAAAACCTGTATGGACTATTTGGCATTAATGGTGCCTTCTAAAATGTGTAAGTTACCCATGCCTTGGGCACTAATACACCCCCATACCATCACAAATGCTGGCTTTTGAATTTTGCGCCTATAACAATCCGAATGGTTATTCTCCTCTTTGTTCTGGAGGACACCACGTCCTCTGTTTCCAAATATAATTTGAAATGTGGATTCCTCAGAGCACAGAACACCTTTCCACTTTGCATCAGTCCATCTTAGGTGAGCTCGGGCCCAGCCAAGCCGGCAGCGTTTCAGGATATTGTTGATAAATGGGTTTGGCTTTGCATAGTAGAGCTTTAACTTGCACTTACAGATTTAGCGACCAACTGTAGTTACTGAATGTGGTTTTATGAAGTGTTCCTGAGCCCATGTAGTGATATCCTTTACACACTGATGTCGGTTTTTGATGCAGTACCGCCTGAGGGATCAAAAGACTGTAATATCATCGCTTACGTGCAGGGATTTCTCCAGATTCTCAGAACTTTTTGACGATTTTACGGTCAGTAGATGGTAAAATCCCTAAATTCCTTGCAATAGCTCGTTGAGAAGTGTTCCAAAACTGTTCCACAATTTGCTTACAAGTTGGTGACCCTCACCCCATCCTTGATTGTGAATTACTTATCATTTCATGGAAACTGCTTTTATACCCAATCATGGCACCCAACTGTCCCCAATTAGCCTGCACACCTGTGGGATGTTCCAAATAAGTGTTTGATGAGCATTTCTCAACTTTATCAGTATTTATTGCCACCTTTCCCAACTTCTTTGTCACGTGTTGCTGGCATCAAATTCTAAAGTTAATGATTATTTGCACAAAAAAAAAATGTTTATCAGTTTGAACATCAAATATGTTGTCTTTGTGGCATATTCAACTGAATATGGGTTGAAAATGATTTGCAAATCATTGTATTCTGTTTATATTTACATCTAACACAATTTCCCAACTCATATGGAAACAGGGTTTGTACCTGTTCTCCAGGGATTATTGTTGGAAACTAGCTTTGCAGCTAAAACCTGCAGATTTACAGCAATGTTGATCAATGTGCATTGTCCCTGTTCAAATAAACTAATATAATGAAATAAAATTGAATAACAATATAATCATTATAATAATTACAATGTATTACTATGATTCCTATTACCCACTGATGATAACTCTATATCAGTGGTTCTTAACCTGGGTTCGATCGAACCCTAAGGGTTCGGTGAGTCGAGCTCAGGGGTTCGGCAGAGGTCAAAACACACCGAACTCTTCGTGTAAATACAAACTTCTCCCTATCGGCGTATTACAGATAAGGCAACAGCTGACTGATTTGCAAGTGTGTAATTTGTTGTGAGTTTATGCACTGTCTTAGTTTTGTTGCTTGAAGAAGGTGATGCTAATGCACAGTTCAATTTGTGCACCAGCAAAAAAAAAACATGGTAACACTTTAGTATGGGGAACATATTCACCATTAATTAAGTTCTTATTAATGCCTTATTCGGCATGGCCTTATTATAACCCTAAACCTCGAACACTGACCCTAACCCTAACCAAATAACTCTAAATTAAGTCTTTATCACTTAGAATATGTTCCCCTAGTGTCTAGATAACTCTAAATTAAGGTTTTGTTACTTAGAATGAATTACCATGAATTGATTAACGTGGCTCTCCACGGTCTCCAGGGTCTCCTCCCCAATGCCATCTCCGGGTTGGGGAGGAGACCCTGCCCCAAGTGGAGGAGTTCAAGTCCCTAGGAGTCTTGTTCACGAGTGAGGGAAGGGTGGATCGTGAGATCGACAGGCGGATCGGTGCGGCGTCTTCAGTAATGCGGACGTTGTACCGATCCGTTGTGGTGAAGAAGGAGCTGAGCCGGAAGGCAAAGCTCTCAATTTACCGGTCGATCTACGTTCCCATCCTCACCTATGGTCATGAGCTTTGGGTCATAACCGAAAGGATAAGATCACGGGTACAAGCGGCCGAAATGAGTTTCCTCCCCCGTGTGGCGGGGCTCTCCCTTAGAGATAGGGTGAGAAGCTCTGCCATCCGGGAGGAACTCAAAGTAAAGCCGCTGCTCCTTCACATCGAGAGGAGCCAGATGAAGTGGTTCGGGCATCTGGTCAGGATGCCACCCGAACGCCTCCCTAGGGAGGTGTTTAGGGCACGTCCAACCGGTAGGAGGCCACGGGGAAGACCCAGGACACGTTGGGAAGACTATGTCTCCCGGCTGGCCTGGGAACGCCTCGGGATCCCCCGGGAAGAGCTAGACGAAGTGGCTGGGGAGAGGGAAGTCTGGGTTTCCCTGCTTAGGCTGTTGCCCCCGTGACCCGACCTCGGATAAGCGGAAGATGATGGATGGATGGATGGATGATTAACGTGGACCTCGACCCCGACTTAAACAAGTTGAAAAACTTATTGGGGTGTTACCATTTAGTGGTAAATTGTACGGAATATGTACTGAACTGTGCAATCTACTAATAAAAGTATCAATCAATCAATCAGTCAATCAAAGAACAGTGGTTCTCAAATGGGGGTACTTGAAGGTATGCCAGGGGGTATGTGAGATTTTTTTTAAAATATTCTAAAAATAGCAACAATTCAAAAATCCTTTATAAATATATTTATTGAATAATACTTCAACAAAATATGACTGTAAACTGTGAAAAAAAATACAACAATGCAATATTCAGTGTTGACAGCTAGATTTTATGTGGACATGTTCCATAAATATTGATGTTAAAAATACATTTTTTTGTGAAGAAATGTTCATGAATCCAGATGGATCTCTATTACAATCCCCAAAGAGGACACTTTAAGTTGATGATTACTTCTATGTGTAGAAATCTTTATTTATGATTGAATCACTTGTTTATTTTTCAACAAGTTTTTAGTTATTTTTATATCCTTTTATCTAAATCAGGGGTGTCAAACTCAAATGCAGAGTGGGCCAAAATTTAAAACCTAACAAAGCCGTGGGCCGAGGTTGAACAAATTAACCTTTTAATAAAGACCCAAACAAGTTTTGCATTGAATATTAAACAAGCAAGGCTTATATAACTTAATAGTGACATGCAAAATCTAGTTTCAAATAATAATAATAATAACAAAATATCAATGGCATATCAAATAAAAGTTACATAAAAATTGAATGCCTCTTTTCGGCGGTGGGGTTGAGGTGTACGGGGTTTGGTGGTAGCGGGGGGTGTATATTGTGGCGTCCCGGAAGAGTTAGTGCTGCAAGGCGTTCTGGGTATTTGTTCTGAAATGTGTCATTCTTGTTTGGTGTGGGTTCACAGTGTGGCGCATATTTTTAACAGTGTTAGAGTTGTTTATACGGCCACCCTCAGTGTGACCTGTTTGGCTGTTGACCAAGTATGCTTTGCATTCACTTGTGTGTGTGTATAAGCCACATATATTATGTGACTGGGCCGGCACGCTGATGGTATGGAGGAAAAGTGGACGTGGAGACAGGTTGTAGAGAACGCCAAAGGCAGTGCCTTTAAAGCCCCACCCCAAATATTGTTGTCCCGGATGAAATTCGGGAGGGACACTGAACTTCGGGAGTCTCCCGGGAAAATCGGGAGAGTTGGCAAGTAAGAGTATTAGCGGTGAATGTGGTGTTACAGCAGCGGGCCAGCTCTAATGTTAATTTGATATTGCCTCAAGGGCCAAGTGAAATTACACGGCGGGCCAAATTTGGCCCGCAGGCCAGAGTTTGACACCCATGATCTAAATAGTTAAAAAAAGACCACTACCAATGAGCAATATTTTGCACTGTTATACAATTTAATAAATCAGAAACTGATGACATAGTGCTGTATTTTACTTCTTTATCTCTTTTTTTCCAACCAAAAATGTTTTGCTCTGATTAAGGGGTACTTGAATCAAAAAAGTGTTCACAGGGGGTACATCTCTGAAAAAAGGTTGAGAACCACTGACTTAGAATATGTTCACCAGACTAAGCTGTTACCAAAAACATAGAACTTTGTCTTAAATTTGAAAAAAACAAAACATTTTATTTTTTCACTATAGAAGGGTTCGGTGAATGCACATATGAAACTGCTGGGTTTTGGTACCTCCAACAAGGTTAAGAACCACTACTCTATATGTATCAACTAATCTCTTCTTTACACTCGAAATAATGGACAATGTGTTACATTTAATATATTTAAGTGAATAAAGACAGGTTATATGAATATCTATATTCTTATTATGGATATATATTAAGTTTGATCGCACTTTTTTTGGAAAAATAAAAATCCCCCTTTTTTTAAACAAACCCAAATTAGATAGATAGATAGATAGATAGTACTTTATTTATTCCGTCAGGAGAGTTCCTTCAGGAAAATTACAATTTTCAGCACAATCCCATTCAAGATCAGACAAACATTACAGGGAGACAGAACAGGATCGCTGACGGGTCTGCCGGCTTCCAGCGCCCCTTACAAAAAAGATGACATACAGGTAAACAAGAGGGGTGGGGGAGAAAAAAATAGAAGATTAAAATAAAATTAAAAAATCGGTCTTAGCCTAGGCCCTGGAGAGGGGGTGCAGACTGAGGCCAAGGGGAAAAAAAAAAAAAAAAAAAAAAAAAAAAAATATTAAAAAATAAAACAACAACTCATAGCCATAGTACACATCCCTCTTCCATGTGTGTAACAGGGAAACATCAAACATCAAAGAACACAGAGGACATTAAAGACATTAAAGCAGCAGATACAAGCAGACACTTCTACATACAGCTATGAATAAAAAGTAAAGGAAACATATCCACTGTGGTGGCCTCTGCGGTGTTCCACGCCATTGTCCGCTGGGGTGGAGGGAGCATGGCCAGAGACAGAAGCAGACCCAACAAGGCAACCAAGACAGCCGACTCCACTCTCGGCCAGTGTCCAGTCCGCATGGATGAGCGAGGATACGTCCAAGGTGACTGAGGTGTCCGACACCTGCTCACCCAGTCAAGACACTGCGAAGCCTCTCCGTCCCAGCGCTCAGTGCTAGCTCCACAGCCCTGTCCCCTCATCCGCATCTCCTCCAGTACATCCAAACAGACTCTGGTGTAGCAGAGACCCTGCAGCTGGTCTCCATGGCCAAAAGGCTCCCGGGAGGCAGATCCAGAAGTCCACAAAAAAAAACCAAAAAAAAAAAAAAAAATAAATAAAAAAAAAAATAAAGCACCACAGAGGTCACAAAAGTGTCACAATTATATTGTAGTGTAATGCTAATCACATTTTCAAAAAGTCAAACACTTAATTAAGGTTTGTACATGTGTTTTAAAAAGCTGGTTTCAACCAAATCCATGCCATGTTTTTTACTCGGTGCATGTAATATAACCAAATGGGTGTTTGGAGCGAGGATGTTGGCTTTCGAGTGGTATGTATGGGGCCCCAGAATGTGGCGCTACACAACACACTTCCGCAACAATTTTGCGTATTTAATTCACTTTCATGTTTGTCGGGGTACACATAAGAAAATACTCCACACCGAGATGTCTGAAACAAAATTCAAACTAAAAACGTCTTGACTGTTTTGATTGATTGATACTTTTATTAGTAGATTGCACAGTACAGTACATATTCCGTACAATTGACCACTAAATGGTAACACCCCAATAAGTTTTTCAACTTGTTTAAGTCGGGGTCCACGTTAATCAATTCATGGTACAAATATATACTATCAACATAATACAGTCATCACACAAGTTAATCATCATAGTATGTACATTGAATTATTTACATTATTTGCAATCCGGGGGGTGGGATGAGGAGCTTTGGTTGATATCAGAACTTCAGTCATCAACAATTGCATCAACAGAGAAATGTGGACATTGAAACAGTGTAGGTCTTATTTAGTAGGATATGTACAGCCAGCAGAGAACATAGTGAGTTCAGATAGCATAAGAACAAGTATATACATTAGAAGTACATTTGAGTTGTTTATAATCCGGGGAGATGGGATGTGAATGGAGGAGGATATTAGTAAAGTGTTGATATTGCCTGGAGGTGTTGTTTTAGAGCGGTTTTGAAGGAATATAGAGATGCACTTACTTTTATACCTGTTGGGAGTGCATTCCACATTGATGTGGCATAGAAAGAGAATGAGTTAAGACCTTTGTTAGATCGGAATCTGGGTTTAACGTGGTTTGTGACGTAATGCACAGAATACCTTTGTAACCAAACCAACTTTAATGACAACATTGCATCTTCTTTGATCTCACAAATGACAGAAAGTGTTCTGTTCATGAGTGCAAGTATTAAATATGATTTGTCATGTTCATAGAAAAATTTTGGAGCGTTTCAGGGCTACTCATGGTGTGATGCTGCACGAGCGTAGATAGATTTTGTCAAGATTAAGTGGTCGCGTTGCGTAAGTTGTTTTTCACTTTTCTTTACTGCATTTTTTACATGGCAGTTATATAATGTAATATCATTCTTGTGAGATTAGTACCTCTGTCCAAATGATGGAATTACCACACTGGGAGGTTTTCATTCTATTGTTTAATTTTGTAGAAAAAAGCAGATAACAGACATGAGCTAAAACTGTGGTCATTTCTAATGCCAAATTTCTGGCTTTAGGAAACACTAAAATAAATTAAGAAAATTAGTTGGAGTCAGTAACAGCTTCATTTTTAGATGAACTAGAGTGATTAAAATTATGGAATCACTCAATTCTGAGCTAAAAAAAAAGCATGGAATTGCCCTGTAAATGTTTTTATTTCCAAAGTTAACACCTGCATCAAATTAAATGTGTTTGTTGGTCTACAGCAGGGGCGCTCACACTTTTTCTGCAGGTGAGCTACTTTTCAATTGACCAAGTCGAGGAGATCTACCTCATTCCTATTTATAATTTATATTTATTTATTTATGAAAGAGACATTTTTGTTAACAAGTTAATGGTGTTTAATGATAATACAAGCATGTTTAACACACATAGATTCCTTTCTTTCATGAAGACAAGAATATAAGTTGGTGTATTTGATTCCGATGACTTGCATTGATTGGAATTAGACAGTGGTGCTAATAACGTCCGCATTTTCAAATGGAGGAAAAAAAAAGTCCTCCTTTCTGTCCAAGACCACATGAAAGTGGTTGGATTTGGCATCTCATTTGTCCAACTTGCATACTCCTTTTTAAACACTTTGTTATGAGAGTAGCATATGTGTGTGGCCCTTTAATGTCTGGCAGCAGGTGAGTGACGTCAGTGAGAGTGCGGGTGGGCAAGCAAGTGAGAAAGCGGTCGCTGAGGGCGGGGGAGAAATACATTGGCATCAAACTCCGTAGCTTGCTAGCTTGTGCACGCTAGCTTTCTGAGACTCTTATTTTGTTAGCACAGGCAGGATGAAACAGGTCTTTTATGGTGAAGACAGGAACTGTGCAGTCGGTCTTTAGAGTTTTGACAGTAGGTACGGAGTCTCTAGAAATAAAATGTGTTTCTCTGCGTCCGCCCTGCTAGTGATTTTTTTCTTAAATATGAGCTCTCAGCAGCCAGCGTCATCTCACAAGATCCTCGGGTGCCGAGAATGTCAAACAACTGAAGAAAGTGAAGTTTTGGTATGATTGATGATTGCTCATTTTTATGTCTATTTTTTAATGCCTGGCTTGAGATTGACTGACAAACCCTCCGAGATCGACCAGTCGATCGCGATCGATGTAATGCCCACCCCTGGTCTACAGCTTGGAGAGCTGTTGCACCAGATGGATTGACATAAATCATGGCTCCAACACGAGATATGTGATTGAAACAATGGAGAGGATTACCAAACTTCTTCAAGAAGGGAAATCAATGTCGCAAAATATGTTGATTGTTCACAGATAGCTGTATCTAAAATCTGGTCCAAATACCAACAACATAGGAAGGCTGTAAAAGGCAAGCGTACTGGTAGATCAAGGATTAAACATCAGCGCGTCAAGACAGAAAAAGTAAAGCAATATGTCTCGAAAACCGAAAATGCACAACAAAACAAATGGAGAGCAAATGAACAGAAAATAGAGTCTCTGTCTATAATTGAACTGCAAGAAAGTGCCAAAAGGGAATGGGATTTAAATACAAAAATGCTAAACAAAAGTGGTCATTAGCAATGAAACATAAAAAAAACAAAGTTCCGATGGTCTTAGGAAAAGCAGTGGTGGACTATAGATGACTGGACCTGGACATATTCAGTGATGAAACATGAATCTGCATTGGGCAAGGTGATGATGCTAGAACTGTCAGGTTCGTCTCTGACAGTTTGTTTATGTTTTAGTTTTGTCCTCTGCATTTGTCTTTGTTTCCTCTGTGTCTAGTATTTCCTGTCAGTGCTCTTATTTCTTTGTTCTCCCTGAGCGCTCTGTCCCCTCAGCTGTGGCTGATTGGGACTTGGCCAAACCTGGTGTCAATCAGCCCGATCCTATTTTAACTTGCCTTCCCATCCAGTCAGTGCTGGATTATTGTCGTTGCTACCTGTCGCTCTTGTCGAGTCAATGTCATTTTCTACTTGTCGTTCCTATTGGTCGTGTGATTGCAGCGTAGCGGTAAGCTATATTTGGTAGATGTTTGTAGCTTACTGTTTTTTGTTCCCTGCTTCCGATTTGTTTGTTCATAGCCTAGTTTTTTTCCGCCTCGTGCGCACCTTTTGTTTGTACCCTTTGTTTGGTTTTGTTTTAGTGTTTAAATTAAAACCATGTTTTCTTACTCAATGCCTGCCTCCTTCTCTGCATCTTGGGGTTCGTCACCAACAAACTTTGACAAGAACTTTAGTTTGGTGCCATTCCATTGAGATTTATGAAGATGACCGCCTCAGGAAAACATGCGCATTTCCACAGTTAACAGTACACACACATACACACACACAGGCACTAATGCGGCTGTATCATAAGATTAAACATACAATCTATTTAATTGCCTACATTTTAAGAGTTAATCAAAGTTACTAAACAAAAGGCGCCATGACTGCTACCAAAGGAGTGTGCTGCTGTGCCCGAAAATACATGGCACAGTAGTTCTAAACATACTCCAGCTCATAAACGTACAATAAAACCTGCTTTTATTTAGTCAAAGTATAATTTTAGGGAGTATTGTTTGTGAGTTAGTGTGCTATTGTACTTATTTTCCCATTTTTTTACACAATAACTCAGATATGGTAACACTGGAGAATATGATGTGATTTTTGGTCCACAACATATTTTGCAATTGCTTCATTCATTATTGACATATTTTTTGCCACTTTATGTTGTATATTTCATATTAGATTTGCAGGTTATTTTTATAATCTATTACTACAACCAAAATGTGGTTTCTTTAACTCATTCAATGTCCGCCTATTTGTGTTTGACTTTTTCTTCTGCTACTACCGAATTACATCATTTTTGTTTTACTAAGATTCAAAGATAGTCTGTTTTTGTCAAATCATCTCTTTAATTTATTAATTTCTTCTGTTATTTGTTTTAGCTTCTGTGGGTTTTTATCCTATTTACCTTGCACAAGACGCTGTAAACTGTAGCTCTCGAATGTTGATAGCGAACATTCACTTCCCATACTTTTTTTCTTTCTGCGTAGTGGGGAAAGTGATGCAAAATATTTTTTTACTATTCTCGCAGCAGGAGAGAATAGTGCACACCAGGACATTTTTACATGTGGAAAAACTAATTCGGAAGTGCCGCAAACACATAGCATTAGCTCAAAGTTGGGAGCAATCATGGCGCCATGTACTCATCCCAATAATTAAGGATATCGGCTTAAACATACTCTCTTTATCCACAACTCTGCCTAAGGTGTAGCATTATCACATTCTACTGGTCAAATTTAGCGCTGTATTTAACGAGCTTTGATCGCCAGAAAATTCCTTAGACAAATGCAAGATGACCACAAATACATAAGACTTCACAAACTCAGCAATTTCAATACAAAACAAATCAAATATCCTTATGCACAATATCTACTTTCAATCAATCAATCAATGACCTTTATTTGTAAAGTGCGTTTCATACATAAAAGAAATGCAAAGCAAAGTGCTTTATAAAGTTAAAAACAATACCCCGGTGACCCATATCCCCATATTATCACATAGGTACAGACATAGATAAGGATTAAAGATGCGCGGTTTGCGGTCTCATCCGCGGAGTCCGCGGATAAACCGCGGGTCGGGCGGTTGACATGACGAAAAAATAGATTTTAATTAGATTCGGGCGGGTGGCGGTTGAACCATCCTGAAATTATGCATGGTACCGTGATCTATATCATTTGCCATTCAAAACCTGTGTCATAGAGCGATGAAGACATTAAGGGACGCTATTATTCTCCTGAATGACTGCCGGAAGTCACCCAGATAATAAGTATTAAGGCGTGCCAGGAAACCGTCGACTTTGTCGCCTACTACAACATGTACAATCTGCTAGTCAGGTTGTGTATGGCTACTGCAGCAACGTGCATAGACTGCAAGGCATACTGGGTGACACAGAGTACACTAATGGTTGTGATATAAACAATTTTAACACTCTTAGTAATATGCGCCATGCTGTGAAGCCTCACCAATTAGCAATGACAGACACATTTCGGGAGAACATCCTCCCAGTAACACAAGATAAACGCAACACAACAAATACCCAGAATCCTTTATATTCATGACACTTCCTGACTATTTTATACACCCCGCCAACAGCAACCCCCCTGTGCGTAGGTATGGTGGTTGGGGGTGCGGGGGTGTAAAATATATTCAGGAGAGTCACGAATACAAAGGATTATGGGTATTTGTTGTGTTGCGTTTATGTTGTGTTACTGTAAGGATGTTCTCCCGAAATGTGTTTGTCAATCTTGTTGGGTGTGGCTTCACAGCGTGGCGCATATTAGTAAGTGTTAAAGTTGTTTATATCACAACCATCAGTGTACTCTGTATCAATCTTGAACGTGTAATATCGGATGCTGCACACAAGATGTTACTGGACCATCATTCGGTTCGTACATGTTGTTGAAGGTGTCAAAGGCAATGGCTTTATAACATGCCCATATTTTTGAATCAGAATCAATGCTATTTAATAGACGTGGGAATGTTAGCGGCTCCAATTGTCATCGTTACTCTGTGAAACAGGTTTAAATAGCTCTGTGGGTGGTAAAGGCGGACAACCTCTGACGTATTTTAGCGGGCGGGTACGGTCCTGATAAAATGTTGGTTCGGGTGAACGGCGGGTGGATGACGACTCTGGTGATGCGGATGATATAATTGCCTATCCGTGCATCTCTAATAGGGATGATGTCGGAAAACCGGTTCGATGAGAAAAGAACCGATTCCATGGATTCAAATCGCATTTTGGGAACCGGTTACCGTTATCGAAGCCACCAAACCGTATTTTTGCAACCATAAGGCGCCGGGTCAGGTACGGGGGCTATTTCTGTATTTAACGCATAAATAAGGCGCAGCGTGTATTTTAGCGCAGGCATGGTTAAACATACGCTAGCTTAAAACATGCGCTAGCTTAAAATATATGCTAGCATGCATGGACGCTGTTTTAAAAAGACAGCAGGAGCAAAGCTGAGTTCGGTTGTACTTTATTGAAGCTTTTATCAATGTACTCACATAATTTTTTTGATCAATCCTCATGCATAAATCCATCAAAGTCCTCATCTTCTGTGTCCGAAATGAACAGCTGGGCAAGTTCTCCATCAAACACGCCAGATGACCTCCCACCATTAGCATAGCAAGCTAGCACAACAGTAAAAGCCGACTTCTCTTGCCCCGTTGTGCGTATCGATTGCTGGTCCCGTTCTTCTCCACATAGTGCTTCACCAGGTTGTCGAAAGTGAGCGGCACCACGTCCATGTTGGAGTTTATCGGCAATTTTTTTCATTTACAACGCACATAGCAGCACTATATGCTCACTGGGGACGTGCCTTTAGCGTCCTCTCTCAACTGAAACTTTCACCCTTTAACGTCCGCATGCTGTCCTCTGTCACGTCCGCTTGTCCTCCATATAAACAACGTGCCGGCCCAGTCACATAACATCTACGGCTTTTGGAACTCAGTGCACACACTATGTGCACACACAACAACCTTTCTGGATTCAATAAAAGATTCGGTAAGGAATCAGTTCGATAAGAGGATTCGATAATGGCATCGACATCGATGATTTCTTAACAAACATCATCCCTAGATACGGATACCAAACACAAACACATACACACATATGCAACTATATGCATGGCTGAGTACAGAGGAGACATGTGAGTAAACACGATCACAGAGCCATCTGCACCGGGAGGTCATCAGACCATGGCCACCAGGACGCTGACACAAAAGCGCCCCCACAAGCACGGCCGATAACCCCTGAGGCAGATGGCTCATCTGAGGAAGGTTGGAAAAATAAAAATAATAAAACTTGTACAATAGTAAGAACCATGAATAGAGATAAACGATAAAATACAAGTAAGACATGTGTAGATAAATATATTTAAAAAAATAAAAGATAAAAATAAAATGAATAAACAGTAAATAAATAATAGATAAATAGAACTAAATAAAAAAATTACATAATTAGTACCACAACGGATCGGTACAACGTCCGCATTACTGAAGACGCCGCACCGATCCGCCTGTCGATCTCACGATCCACTCTTCCCTCACTCGTGAACAAGACTCCTAGGTACTTGAACTCCTCCACTTGGGGCAGGGTCTCCTCCCCAACCCGGAGATGGCATTCCACCCTTTTCCGGGCGAGAACCATGGACTCGGACTTGGAGGTGCTGATTCTCATTCCGGTCGCTTCACACTTGGCTGCGAACCGATCCAGTGAGAGCTGAAGATCCCGGTCAGATGAAGCCATCAGGACCACATCATCTGCAAAAAGCAGTGACCTAATCCCGCGGCCACCAAATCGGAACCCCTCAACGCCTTGACTGCGCCTAGAAATTCTGTCCATAAAAGTTATGAACAGAATTGGTGACAAAGGACAGCCTTGGCGGAGTCCAACCCTCACTGGAAATGTGTTCGACTTACTGCCGGCAATGCGGACCAAGCTCTGGCACTGATCGTACAGGGAGCGGACCGCCACAATAAGACAGTCCGATACCCCATACTCTCTGAGCACTCCCCACAGGACTTCCCGAGGGACACGGGGAGAGGGAAGTCTGGGTTTCCCTGCTTAGGCTGCTTAGGCTGTTGCCCCCGCGACCCGACCTCGGATAAGCGGAAGATGATGGATGGATGGATAAGTAATACAATAAAAAGTAAAATACAAATGACTTAAATAAAATAATAATATCAGGTAAAAGCCAAATCAAAAAGGTGGATCTTAAGCCTGCTCTCAAAAACATTAACTTTCTCTGCAGCCCTGAGGTCCTCGGACAAGTTGTTCCCTAAATTGGGGCCATAATGTGGGAAAGATGCCATCCCGTGACTTTGAGTCCTGACTTTTGGAATCATTAGGAGATGAGTGCCGGAGGATCTCAGGGCCCGCGAAGGTTCATAGGGTAAAAGCAAATCTGAAAGATAAGAAGGCCCAATACCATAAAAAACATTTATAAACCATGAGAAGAAACTTAAAATTGACCCTGAAAAAAGCGGGGAGCCATTTCAGAGATTTTAAAACTAGTGTAATGTGAGCCTGCCTTCTGGTATTCATCAGGACATGTGCCGCTGAATTTTACAATTTGAATTTGACCAAGTTTTGTGATGATGCTTACAAATGTGGACTTCTCTGCTGTTGCCTTTTGTCTAGAACAGTGTGTCCGTCACTTAAAAGGACTGACAGGAGTCAATGACTCGAGCACTTGGTCGGGGAAGAACATTCATATTTTGTTGTCCAGTCGCCAGATTTTGGGAATTCATTGGGGCGGTATAGCTCGGTTGGTAGAGTGGCCGTGCCAGCAACTTGAGGTTTGCAGGTTCGATTCCCGCTTCCGCCATCCTAGTCACTGCCGTTGTGTCCTTGGGCAAGACACTTTACCCACGTGCTCCCACTGCTACCCACACTGGTTTAAATGTAACTTAGATATTGGGTTTCACTATGTAAAGCGCTTTGAGTCACTAGAGAAAAGCGCTATATAAATATAATTCACATTTGGCTTTTCTTCAGGGTTGATAGTGCTGTTTTCGGTTTGGATGAGTAGTCTTCTTCTTCTCAACCCACTAATACTTCATTGTGACACACATGCCTCACCGCTGGGGTGGCAGGAGTACTGCATTCATGATCAACCCTAGTTTGAATGGTTTCATCAAGCCTTTTTGGGTGATGTTTGGCGGGCCAAATGAAAAGCCTTGTGGAATAGGTCTGCCAAATAGCATATGCCAACTACCCTGTAAACATACACCGCCACATTAAACGCTTTATTATATGTGTGGCCAATGCCTGAATGTGGCAGGGGATGCTCAAATAACTGTAATCCCCAAATTATATTGATATTTCTTCTTGTTTCTGCTTGTATGCGTAAATCACTGTCAGGTTCAGCTGCGTTCTGTTGAACATTCTTCGCACATTCATGCCACAGATTCCCCACTGACCTTAAACTGGGGTCACAGCACAGACAAGACGACCATAGGGTAAATAAATATCACAGTATGCAAGCTGGTGACTTTCAGTGGCAGGGTTGTGGTTATGTCTTCTGAATGTTTATCACCACGCAACCTGAGCTGGGGATGTGTAAATAGCATACTGCAAAATGGCTGATTGCATCATTTCTTTATGTCCTGGTGCAAAATGAGTTATTTGTCCGATAACTTATTGTGTATTGCCCTCAATCACACTATGAAGAAGGAACATCTGGGAGCAAACAGTCTGCAGTGAGGATTTCAAAAGTTCGGGTTAATGTTTAAGCTATGCTGTGTGTGTGTGTGTGTTGCTCAGAAAGTATGACACGCCCACCAGCATTGGATGCGTGTCACTCTTTGCAAGATGGTGTGGACTGGAGCGTTCACATTGCTCGGCTGACAGCTACAATTTATGTGCTGCTAGTGTCAGGAATGCTGGTGCAACATGGAAAAGGGAAAAGTGGGTGTGCAGACAACCAAGCAGCAACGAGACCTTCACATTGCGCTGACGTTTATTTTTACATTCTCGCTCATGAACATCTTTGCGCTTTCATGTCCAACATGTGTCAGTTCAGAAATATATCTAAATGACCATTCATCGCATGTTGATGTCAATGGAATACAGTATGCACCAAAACTCACCAATTCTTGCCAAATGACTCTCTAGCGCCCCCTTGAAAATGAGAAAAAACTCATGCATCGTCACGTAAATCAGTGGAGACCTCTATCGTGACAGGACGCGCATCAAAATCTCAAGAATCCACAATTGTAAACAAACAGGAAGTCGGCCGTCCTGGTTTTCATCGGCCATTTTTCAGTAAAAAACAAGGGTTGTACTTTAACCACCTACTGCTGTTATTATTTTTGTCCTCCCAATTTCGACGCCTTTTTGAAGCCCTTCACATGCAAAAAATCTCCCCAAATTTTGCAAGGGCTTTTCAAAGAATGTTATTCTTTGGAATTCCCGATAAGGAAATTTTTAAATTGGCTCTCCAGCGCGACCGTTGAAATAAAAATAAATAAATTAGCCCCTCTCACCAGTTTCACATAGCGCCCCAAAAATTGCTGGAGATGTCCATCATGACAGGACACACAGGGTCTCAAGAATATTTAAAAACGAACAGGAAGTCGGCCATCTTTGTTTCTGTCGGCCATTTTTCGACAAAAAACAGGGCTGTACTTTAACCATCTCCGCCTGTTATCATTCAAGTGTTTCCATGTGTAGTGAGTCTTATTCTGCGTTGTGTAGTTTTTTTAAGTAAGAGACAATCCACCATTCCGTCGTTTCATCATTTATTGGCCACCTGTTTTGGAAACACGAAACACATAAACAGGTCTCTACTTTTCTGGCGGAGTGATACCTCATCAGCAAAAGTCTGAAAGAAGATGAATAAACAACATTCATTCATACAAAAATAATAATTTAAATTACATTAACAAAAACGTTTTAGCACAAAAAAAAATAATGATACACAAATCCACATACCTGTTTTGGAAACACGGAACACATAAACAGGTCTCTACTTTTCTGGCGGAGTGATACCTGCGTAAATACCATGTGTAATTATGACCAAACATTTCAAACATTCAACGCTCTAATCCTTACTTAACAAAATTGTGCATAAAAAAATACTTAACACAACACATCACTTATACCTACAACATTAATGTTTTAACTTTTAAAGTATTATGAAAGTTTGGAAATAATATTTACACAAGAAACACAGAGCAATGAAGAACTATTACCTCTTCAGCAAAAGTCGGATAGAAGAGGAAGTAAATATCCGAAAAAAAAAACGCAGAGTCACTTCCTGCACCGGACATCCGGTTCTTCAAAATAAAACCAGTACTTGAAAATAAAACATAACACCCTGTCTCGTTCATAATATAGCGCAACAACATCACACTATTACACATGGAATGACGATGTACTTTACTGGGTTATCTCGGTTTTTCTACGCCCAACTCTTTGTGTGATTCGGTTTTATTTTACAGAAATAGGTGCCCAATCAAAGGACCCCACGTTTTGTGTACTCATTCTCCGTACTACTGCAAAATAATCAGAGGTGGGTAGAGTAGCCAGAAAATTGTACTCAAGTAAGAGTACTGTTACTTTAGAGATTTATTACTCAATTTAAAGTAAGGAGTAGTGACCCAAATATTTACTTGAGTAAAAGTAAAAAGAATGTTGTGAAAAAACTACTCAAGTACTGAGTACCTGATGAGTAACCTGTTCGTTTAATGATGACGGCAACCAGAATGCACAAAAACATAAAAAAAGCAATGAACAAATTCAGAGCCAGGAATATCTCTTAAGCAAGTAATTAGATAATACATATTTGGTTTTACACTGTATTGAAAAACAATTTAAAAATGAATTTTACCTTTGCAACCTCATTATACTATTGGCTAAGTTTTATATTCATAAATGTAAGTTTCTCAATACCGACCTGTTTGTTGTGCCTTTGAAAACGATTTAGAACTCTACATTAAAACACCTCTAACAACAAAAAAGCTGTGAAAACTATGATGCAGTGTTCCAAATTTAAGTTATTTACTGAGATTGAGTGAGCCTATGGCTTTGCACTTTTTTATTATATATACAGTATATATTTTTTTGCATTCTTTTTTAGTTACTTTGAATTCCCAACCCCCTGCCGCTGTTTTGTACATTTCTTTATACTGTTTTGTACTGTTTTTTTTTACTTACTTTGATTATTATTTTCAACTGTTTGTAAATGTTGAAATTTATAAATAAAGGTTTAAAAAAAACGTGCAGTTAATCATGTGACTGCCTGGCTCTGTTTGATTGGTGAAACGGAGTCAAACGTCACTAGTGACTGCATTTGATTGGTGAAATGGAGTCAAACGTCACCAGTGACTGCATTTGATTGGTGAAACGCAGGCATGTGATAGATCCTATTTTGAAAGTTTGTCTGACAAACCAAAACAAACAAAGCGTGCATGAACAGATCGATAAAAATCAGTAGCAAGTAGCGAGCTGAATGTAGATAAATGGAGCGAAGTAAAAGAAGCGTTTCTTCTCTATAAATATACTCAAGTAAAAGTAAAAGTATGTTGCATTAAAACTACTCTTAGATGTACAATTTATCCCAAAAGTTACTCAAGTAGATGTAACGGAAAAAATGTAGCGCGTTACTACCCACCTCTGAAATTAATCCATGGAAAGTTGCAAGTGACAACACTCTGACAAAGGAGGTGAGCTACACTAGAAGGAACCTTTTTTGATCATCATTGTCTTTGGCAATAAAATACTTTAAAAAAAGGGAAACAATTGTGTAGAATTATTTTTAACCAATAATTTTTCATTTTGCAATATTTCATACTGTTTTCTTAATATAAAACTGTAATGATTATATACATATGTATATATATATATATATATATATATATATAATGCCATGGCGACGACGAGTAAGATGAAGAAATACGCTTGTATGTTCCAAGCCGAAGCTGCGATTGGACCTGGATAGCCTCCGGGAATAAGTAGTGGACTACCCAGTGCTTACCATGAATTGATTAACGTGGACCCCGACTTAAACAAGTTGAAAAACTTATTCGGGTGTTACCAGTTAGTGGTCAATTGTACGGAATATGTACTGAACTGTGCAATCTACTAATAAAAGTTTCAATCAATCAATAAATCAATGGCAGTGAAGATCTTCCTCAGGAAGCAACGATTGACCGGTTTTGGGCCATGCTAGGGAAAGATTGAAGATAGCAGACTCTAGTGCATTTGATGAAAGCACTTTTGTGCATGCCACACAGCAATGCATCATCAGAGAGGGTGTTCAGCATGGTTAGAAAAATAGTGACAGAGAATAGAACAAGGATGGACAATTCAACCCTTAACTCAACAATGAGTGTTAATGTGTAAATAAATAAACACTGAGATTCAAGTATTTCTTTTATATATATATATACATATGCAGTTGCCTCCCTCAATCCTCGATCACTCGTCTGGACTCGGACCTTGTTTGCTTGCCGCCTGCCCTCGACCTCCTGCCTGTCCCCGGATCTTCCTTGTGCCTACCCCTCCTTGACCAGACGAAGGTTTCATTCAACACGTATGTACAACATCCTCTTGTTTCATTCACATGGTTAACTTTACACTTAATCCTGCCACCAACACTTATAGTAGCATACACATCCCACACAATCATCAAAAGTTACAATAAACCTGGTAACCTTAAGTCTTTCGTGGTGTCGTCTCCTTCCAGTCCTCACGTACATAACATGAATAAAGTCTATCCTATCTAATTATTAATAGTATTAAGCAAAATAATACTACCTGGAAATGACACAAAAGAGGATGTTACCGCATATGTAAGCAGCAAAATTAGGAGCCTTTGTAAAGTGTTTTAAAAAGGATGCATTATCATTTATATGCTAAATAATGTACTGTAAAATATCTGATTTTAAGCCCAAATGTTTTGTTTTCAGTGACACTCTGAGGCATATTAACCTTTGGTTATGTAACTTTATGCCTCCTCCACGCTGGTCAAAGGCTCCTTCTTTGTGAAACATGTGATCTTCATCTGGTGGCCATGTGAACACGAGTGCTAAGACATTTCTTTCCTGTGAAGCAACTGGGTGGTGTTCTGTTGTCACTTCTACTTCGGTGATCATTTAGATTTCAAACATTTGCTCCCTGCAACAAGTTGTTTATTGCACTCCTAAACAGGCTTTCTATGCAGCGCCTAAGCGATGCTTGCTTTGTCCACCACAGATACCATTCCAATCTGTTCAAGGCTACACTATAAATTGTGGCAGCTCCAGTGTGAGAGTTGAAATACGAAACCATGTGTGGCATTGTGCCTCCGGTTGTTGGTTAACTTGAGTATTTGTTATTGTGATGAACAATACTGTAGACAAACAGCGAGAGAATGTAATAACTTTTAAAAACATAATGATATTAAACAAATGTCAAACATCATATTACACACATTACACTGCACTACATTACATTAAATGACATTACACTATATTACATTATACTGCATTACGTCAAACTACACAGCACTGCATTAAATTACACCAAACTACACTATATTAAATTACACTACATTTCATTACACTACACTACAATATATATACTTGATTACACTACATTATGTCACCGCCTGCTGCCACGTTGGGGTTTGTATTTTTGGGTTTTCCTCTTTTGGTGCAGATCACCTTATATTCTTACTTAATTTCTTCTTCCCCTTAGAGTTTCTGTGTTCTTCTTGTGGGCGGAGTTGTGAGACATGCACAGCTGCTTCCAGTTTTCTCTGGTGCTACCTAAGCAGCACCTTGGCAGCTAGATGGCACGCGGCGGTTCCACTCCAGATTACTTTGATGCTTCCATCATTTTGATACTTGTTTTCTTGGCCATTTCAAGTGCCGGCCATCTTGGTGTTGTTTTAGTAGTTAGAATGTCTTGCAACTCCGACCCGATTTTAGTTTATTTTTGTATATAGTATATATATATTTTTTTTCACGGTGCACATTTTTTTTTTCTCTTTTTTGCACTGTCGCCCATTGTTAGTTCAGTAAAATAACTGTATTACTCAACGTCCGTCTGCATTTTTGGGTTTCTCTCTACTGTGTCTACTCGTTTTTCCCATTGGGTTCACTTTTTTCTTGACCTGATGTGGGATCTGAGTTGTGGCTTGTGCAGCCCTTAGTGAATTGTGTGGTTAAGTAAACTTTGATTGATGATTGATTCACTGTACATTTTGGTTGTGGAGTACCACAAGAGTTGGTCATTGGATTTAAATGTATTTGGATTGTATTAGTATGGTTTCTAAAGTGCTACCGTGTATTTATTGACAGATGGCACATATTTATTTTACTTAGAGAGGAACAAGCGGTAGAAAATGGGTGAATAGAGGACGAAATATGAAAAATGTTAAAAGCAAATGTATTAAAATTGAAAGATATGTTGATGTTAATAGATTTTCCTTGAATACTGGTAATGTTCAAGGCTTTTTTGTGGTTGTAGGAAAAACAAAACAAACAAACAAAAAAAAGATTTAAGCTTTTGGATTTTATGATTGATGAACATTTGTCATGGAAATCACATATAAATGTTGAAATGTTTAAAATATCCAAAACTATTGCTACTATACATAAGATAAATACATGCTAAATACAAAACATTGTATATTTTGTATAAAACAATAATATAAAAATAATGATAACAGGAATACTAATAACAACAACAACAATAATGATCAAATTAATGATAATAATAACAATAATGATACAAAAGTAAAAAATAAAAATACATTTTACATCCAAATTTCCTTTTATAGAAGAGATATGTATGAGTCATAAGGGGACCCACAAACTTAATATTTAAAGAGTAAACTTATGCACATTTGATAAACTAGTAGAGTACACTATTCTAAAAAAATATTTTAACTAGATTTTTACAAGGAGAAAGTAATTATAACCTTAAAGGGAATCAGATCTTTACAGTAATGAAACTAGTTATTAGAACAGTGGCAGTGGAAAAATGCATTTAAATCAAAGGGAACAAACTTTACAGTGGAACAAAACAATGTCAATATTCTTCTGTTAAAAAAAGAAAAAGAAACAATGATGATGAAAAGATAGAACTTTGAGTAAGTTGATCTCTCTCTCTCTCACTCTCTCTCTATACATATATATATATACAGTATGTACTGTGTATATATATATATATATATATATGTATATATTTTTGTTTTGTTGTATGTTATGAAGTAGAAAGATGACCTCGATAATCATTGAGTTGAACAGCCACATTTGTATTTCTGTGAATAGGGGCATATATTATAAGTTCGTATTTTATTCTGCTCCTTTTCATCCATCCATCCATTAACTACCGCTTGTCCCTTTTGAGGTCGCTGGGAGGTGGGGGGGGGGGGCGGGGGAGGGGGGTGGTGCGTCGCTGGAGCTTATCTCAGCTGCATACGGGTGGAAGCCGGGGTACAACCTGGACAAGTCGCAGGGCTAACACAGAGAGACAGACAACGTTCACACTCAAATTCACACACTAGGGCCAATTTAGTGTTGCCAATCAACCTATCCCCAGGTGCGTGTTTTTGGAGGTGGGAGCAGTGGCGTCGCCAGACAGATTTCACTGGGGCATGTGCCCCAGTGTTGATCTGCAGTGCCCCAGTAAAAATTTCACCAATAAAAAAAAAAAACGCTTCAGAGTTTTAAGTCTACATAACATAGACAACAGCGCACATACTACTTAGTATGGTAACTGATTGCTACTGTATTCACTCCACGTAACAATGAGCACACAGCTAATTAATATAGTAATTTATTCTCGTGTGGATCGAGACTTCAGTTGAGAGAGAGAGAGAGCGAGAGAGAGAGAGAGGGGATGCGAATCACTGCTGAGGTAGGTAACGTTAGCCAACAACAATTTGTTAATTATATTATTTTGATTTTGATTTGACTCAAACTGTAACTCCTAGATGGATATCAGAAAGTTATTCGCCCGCAACAGAGAAGAAGCGAGGAATGAGAGATGTAAGTGAAGTCCTAGCTAGCTAGGCAACATCATTGTCTTAAGTTGATGCTAAGTTAGCTAACGTTATTCCTTGTATCAAGACAAACATATTCATTTGCTGTACGAGCTGTCGGGGAATTTCCAATCAACATGAAACATAATGTTGGTTATTGTCTGCTGGTTCTGCATCAATGATGATTTGGAGTAAGCATGTGTGAGTTGAGTGCTTCTCAAATGGTTTATCTTCAGAAAACATTTTTCCAAATCATCAAGTCGTGAGCCAAATTTTTAAATCATTCAAGTTTATTTCACAGAAAAATAGCACAGTAGACTTGTCTTGTTAATCGGTGTGATTTTGACTAAAATAATCTTGTTTTGTCACCAGAAAAATGGCTACAGCTAAAGCATCTGGTTTTGTTTCCAGAAAAAATAGTAACATTTTTGTATTTGTTTTCAGAAAGATGGCTGAAAATATCGGGTTTTGTTGCCCCATTTAGATTTTTTAGAAATATATTTCCATGTCTCCTGAGTCCTCCTACAACTTATTAGTCGGTTTGCCTTTTGCTAAAATACTGACTAATAGTCACTAGAAAAATGGCTAAACATATCTGGTTTTGTTGCCACAATTTGAGTTTTTTCTCCCTAGACATTTTTTTTTTCATGCACACATCTGACTGTGACTCACTGAAAATGACACACAATCCACTTTTATGTCACGACCCAGCAGTTGGGAACCACTGGTCAACTGTATAACAGTTACTGTAATATTTCCATGTCTGTCCAGAGTGATTTATTCTACTACTGTGGCTTTATTGTTTTGTGTATATTTTATAGTTTTGTGTATCGGAAATAGGATTAGCCACATTGCCATAAATGGAAATTAAATAATATAAAAGAACCCAGAGATGTAGGGGTGCTTTTTTTGTTTTTTTTACTTTTGTAGATGTTAAATTTGCAGATGATTACTGCAATATATATTTCAAAAAGATTCATTGCTCTTCCTTTTTGCTTTTACCAGTAGCAGTTTAGAAGTCTGGAGTAAAAAAGTGCACAAGTAGGTCAAATGCATTAGTTAATTTCAGGTGGTTAATCAGAGATCCATACAACATAATCTGATATGATTTCATAGTTTGAAGCACTATTTATGTATTTTTTATGATAAATCAGTGCTAAATTTTTTTTTGCTTGCGCGCTTTGCACGCTCACATGAATTATTTGTGCCCCAGGTGTGCCCCAGTACAGTATTAGGTCTAGTGACGCCCCTGGGTGGGAGTAAGCCGAAGTACCCGGAGAGAACCCACGCAGTCACAGGTGGAACATGCAAACTCCACACAGAAATATCCCAAGTCCAGGATTGAACCCAGAACTACTCAGGACCTTCGAATTGTGATGCACTAACCAGTCTTCCACTGTGCTGCCCTAATCCTTTTCAATAATGATATAGTTTCAAGGAGTGTCAAAAATGACGAGTTGACACATGTGTTTAATCACAATTTTTTTTCGCATTTTGGCATAGTAGTGCATTCAAGTAAAACAAACAATGGTCCTGTATTACATTCTCAAAATAAAATGATAGTTGTGTCCAAATATTGGGTTCTTTTTTTGAGTTATGATTTTTTCATTTATAATTTGACAGCATTATTTAATACATAATACAGTACATCGTCAAATGTTTGAAATTTCTGCAACTTTTTGCAGCAGTGTCAAAAATAAACATTTTAATGAACCTCTTAATTACTTGTGTTTATTTGCTATTCCTGGATGGGCTGATCAAATAACCTCCGCAGATGGCTTGAGACTACTGTACAATGTTACTTTATTGCTGTTTTTTTTATTTTTATTGATTTATTTGGATGTCCGCTAACTTTTTGCAACTTAACGCCAAAAAAACGGAAATGCTGATTATCGGTCCTGCTAGACACCGACCTCTATTTAATAATACAACTTTAACATTTGACAACCAAATAATAAAACAAGGTGACTCGGTAAAACATCTGGGTATTATCTTCGACCCAACTCTCTCCTTTGAGTCACACATTAAAAGCATTACTAAAACGGCCTTCTTTCATCTCCATAATATCGCTAAAATTCGCTCCATTTTGTCCACTAAAGACGCCGAGATCATTATCCATGCGTTTGTTACGTCTCGTCTCGATTACTGTAACGTATTATTTTCGGGTCTCCCCATGTCTAGCATTAAAAGATTACAGTTGGTACAAAATGCGGCTGCTAGACTTTTGACAAGAACAAGAAAGTTTGATCACATTACGCCTGTACTGGCTCACCTGCACTGGCTTCCTGTGCACTTAAGATGTGACTTTAAGGTTTTACTAATTACGTATAATATACTACACGGTCTAGCTCCATCCTATCTTGCCGATTGTATTGTACCATATGTCCCGGCAAGAAATCTGCGTTCAAAAGACTCCGGCTTATTAGTGATTCCTAGAGCCCTAAAAAAGTCTGCGGGCTATAGAGCGTTTTCCGTTCGGGCTCCAGTACTATGGAATGCACTCCCGGTAAAAGTTTGAGATGCCACCTCAGTAGAAGCATTTAAGTCTCACCTTAAAACTCATCTGTATACTCTAGGCTTTAAATAGACCTCCTTTTTAGACCAGTTGATCTGCCGCTTCTTTTCTTTCTTCTATGTCCCCCCCTCCCTTGTGGAGGGGGTCCGGTCCGATGACCATGGATGAAGTACTGGCTGTCCAGAGTCGAGACCCAGGATGGACCGCTCGTCGGGACCCAGGATGGACCGCTCGCCTGTATCGATTGGGGACATCTCTACGCTGCTGATCCGCCTCCGCTTGAGATGGTCTCCTGTGGACGGGACTCTCGCTGCTGCCTTGGATCCGCTTTGAACTGAACTCTCGCGGCTGTGTTGGAGCCACTATGGATTGAACTTTCACAGTATCATGTTAGACCCGCTCGACATCCATTGCTTTCGGTCCTCTAGAGGGGGGGGGGGGGGGGGGGTTGCCCACATCTGAGGTCCTCTCCAAGGTTTCTCATAGTCAGCATTGTCACTGGAGTCCCACTGGATGTGAATTCTCCCTGCCCACTGGGTGTGAGTTTTCCTTGCCCTTTTGTGGGTTCTTCCGAGGATGTTGTAGTCGTAATGATTTGTGCAGTCCTTTGAGACATTTGTGATTTGGGGCTATATAAATAAACATTGATTGATTGATTGATTGATTGATTATTTATTTATTTTTTAGGTCCTCTGTGGCACAGGGGTTCTTGCATGAGCCTCGCAATATAAAGGTACTTGATTCGATCCCCGTGCTCGAGGTCATTCTGTGTGGAGTTTCCAGGTTCTCTCCGTGACTGCTTCCTCTCACCTCCAAAGACATGCACCTGGGGATAGGTTGATTGGCAACTCTAAATTGGCCCTTGTGAATGAATGTGAGTGTGAATGTTTTCTATCTGCATTGGCCCTGTGATGAGGTGGCGACTTGTCCAAGGTGTACACCGCTTTCCGCCCAAATGGATCTGAGATAAGCTGCAGCACCCTCCGCGACCCCGAAAAGGACAAGCGGTAGTGTTGTCTTTATTGAGTTATTTTCATTTTCTATGTATTTGTTTGTTTTTGTTCCTTCTCCATTTGCCTTTTGTCTTAATCACAGAATAAGTCATCTATCTATTGCAACACCTTCTGCATTCTTTGCTCTGGACACCTAAGCTCAGCAAGTGCACACATCTGATATGACAAAATGTAAAACACGTGAATCGCATGGTGTAATGAAAGATCAGAAAAGGACACGGAGAAGGGCTTTTTAAATAAGCTTTGCCTCTTCCTACTCCTTTTCAGAGCAAGTATAAACATCCGATTGCTAAGCAAGTCCGTAGCAAATATGGAACTACTCCTTTTCCAAAATATATGCTATTTGCTGAAGCATTCTAAAGTTTGTGCTGCAATGTTTATAGATCATTACAACAATTATATAATGATAGTCACAACCAAGCCTGTTAACTTTGCCTAGTAACACGGGGCCAGGCAATATTGCAACTTGGCCGCAACAGAAAACAATTCAAAACCTGGTTTCATCTGCTTGAGAACTATTTCAACAAAACCTTTTTTGTTGTCTCTCCAAATGATAACATTACCGTAGGAAAAAAAAAAAAGCCAACGTTTAAAAACCCACCACAAAAAACAGTCAAGACACCGTGTCACAGGCGTACCATTCATGTCGGGGTCACAGGATAGAATTCCAGGTCATCTCTTTGGTTTCACAAGACTTGTCAAGGCACACATGTGAAACCGGAGCATGTGGTAAATAAGTTGCTCGCATAGAAGCGGTGAGGGAGGTGCGAGACGTGGCAACGCTTGTAGGTTCTTTGGTCAGCAGCCAGAAAGACCTTGCATTTGACACCTGCAGGTGACAGACTTCCAGGCCTAGCAAGTGTTTCCCGGCCAATGTGGATCAGTTTGCCCCCACGATTAGGTTCTCGGACGGAAGACTGGCTTTCCTACTTGTAATACAAGACTTCAGTCAACACCCCTTGCTAAATTGATATGATGAATGCTTGTGGGAAAAAAATACCAAGATCTTCTCGTGTATTTTGTCTTCAAGAGTCTCACTGGATTAAAGGTCTCCTATTATGCAAAATGTACTTCTGGATGTCATGACAGTCAAAGGTTTCCCCAGAGCCCCTATATGCCCAGCATTGAGCACTTCTTATAAAAAAAAGGTGTCACACCACATCTTAAAATAAAACGTGGAGTTCTTTCAACTATCTGTCAGTCAGCCGCAGACGAGGGAGCTTGTTTTTCTTTAGTGAGTCGGCCTACCTACTAATAATTTTAGAATTGCTGGTGTTGCTGCATTGTTGTGTGTGATATGCTGTATGCCATCTATAATACCACTCTGCTACTGTAAGTCAAGCCAGAAAATTAAGAAAAATATGGTTCTTACTCTTCTCTTTTTCTAAGTCTTCAATTACGGCAAAAGTGATGTTCGTTTATAGACATTTTTGCATTGTTTCCCGTGCTTAAACCGATGATTATGCTCGATTAAAAGTAGTTTGTGTGAACATTGTTGGGTGCAGGACCCTGGATAAGGTGGGCTCTATGAAAGGTTTTATTTTGAGGCCCTTCCCCCTATTACAAAACTGTTTACACATTCATGTGAAATTATTTATATGCTTTTCTAACCAAACTTTAATTTAATTTAATGTATGATTTGTACTAAGACTTCTTTGATTAGGATTCAATCCAAGTACGACGGTCTACCACCCCAGCACTAACACTGCGCCAACATGGTACGATGTGAATGCCATGGGAAATTTGCCATTATATTCCCATTATTTTCACCTTTTCTCCATATTAAGAACCGTATTTTCCGGACTATAAGGCACACTTAAAATCCACTTAATGTACGGAATAATTGTGGTTTTGCTTACCGACCTCGAAGCTATTGTATTTGGTACATGGTGAAATGAGAAGTGTGACCAGTAGATGGCAGTCACACACAAGAGATACGTGTAGAATGCAATAAATGGGTTGTACTTGTATAGCGCTTGTCTACCTTCAAGGTACTCAAAGCGCTTTGACACTACTTCCACATTTACCCATTCACACACACATTCACACACTGATGGAGGGAGCTGCCATGCAAGGCGCCAACCAGCACCCATCAGGAGCAAGGGTGAAGTGTCTTGCTCAGGACACAACGGACGTGACGAGGTTGGTACTAGGTGGGATTTGAACCAGGGACCCACGGGTTGCGCACGGCCACTCTTCCACTGCGCCACGCCGTCCCCCCGACGTTAGTAAACAAACCCACATTTTATGTTGTATTGAAAATATAGAACATCACATATGGCGCTCAAAAAGGTATGATAAGCTATGAATCCGCACCGCTTGATGGATTGTTGGGAACGGCTTGTGAGAGAGTGGCCGTGCCAGCTACCTGAGGGTTCCTGGTTCGATCCCCACATTCTTCCAACCTCGTCGTGTCCGTTGCGTCCTTGAGCAAGACACTTCACCCTTGCTCCTGATGGGTCGTGGTTAGGGCCTTGAATGGCAGCTCCCGCCATCAGTGTGTGTGTGAATGGGTGAATGTGAAAATAGTGTCAAAGCGCTTTGAGTACCTTGAAGGTAGAAAAGCGCAAAGTATAACCCAGTGGAGAGGGGAGTGTCCTACGCATCCCCTGTGGGCGGGACATGTGCAGCTAACAGGTGAGCAGATACCTCAGCTGAAACGAGCTCTAATCACATGTTCCTTTATCAGCAGCGCTGGAGATCATTGGCGGGGTTGGCGGCAGGAGGGAGAGAATGACGGACGGATGAGTGGAGAGCTAAAGACATTTTGTGACTATTGATTGAGCTGAAAAGCAAAGAGACTATATGAACGAGTTGATTAAGCTGTATAAAGTGTGGGAAAACATTAAACCAAAGTCTACCCTCTGAGCAGAGTGTGTCGTGTCAGTGACGCAGGAGAGGATCCGGGTTGGAGACCTTCCACAGTGGCGCCCAACAAAGACGAACTCACAAGGAAATGTCGGCACCAACTCCCCTCGAGGCACTTGGGCAGGTTTCAGCAGCAAACACAGGTGCTTAAAACCCTGGTGGACAGAGAGGAGACAGCGGGAGGGGGATTGACCCTGGAGCGCATGGTAGAAGGTGAGGATCCCCAGACGTTCCTGGATGTCTTTGAGGTGACAGCAATAGCGAACAAATGGCCGGAAGAAGAATGGGGAGCGAAACTGCTGCTGCTCCTGGTGGGGGAGGCACAGCGGGCGGGGTTGAGTCTCCCGGCAGCCGCCCGCCTGCAATATGCCAACCTCCTGCATGCAATCTTGGACAGAGTCGGCAGCAGCCCCGAAGACCACCGCAGGAAGTTCAGGGCGTTGAGGCTGGAGCCAGACGACCGGCCGTTTGTGTTCGCCTACCAGCTGAGAGACGCAGCGAACCGGTGGCTCCAGCCCAACGGGCAAGATCCGAAGATGCTGGAGGCCATCATTTTGGAATGATTCTTGGACGCCATCCCGACCAGGACCTCAGTCTGGGTGAGGTACCACAATCCCCTGGACGTGAAAGCAGCAGTAAAGTTGTAGGAGGAACACCTGGCCGTGCAGTGGGAGGCCACCCCGAAGACGGCCGCAGGACTCACCTCAGCGCCCCACCGTCGACTCTCCCCACGATGGGGGGATGGAAAGGACCAAGTCTCCCGGTCATGAGGAACAGGTTCCCCACCCGGGCACTGAGGAATACACACACACACACACACACACACACACACACACACCAAAAGGGGGGACACAGGGATATAACTTAAATGCCGTTTGCATGTTTCAGGGTACCAGCGCTGCGGAGAAGGGGCTTCCCTCGCAGAGGGAACCTTGACTGCCAGGGCCGGTGTGTTGGGGGTGCGGACAGCCCGGTCACGTGCACCAGGAATGCTCTATGATGGAGGTGGGGAAGGTGATGCGGGTTGCCGGGCCTCCGGCACCCGCCCCCGATCCAGGGGAGACGTACTACGTCCCGGTAAGGGTACAAGGGAGTACATACCGGGCGATGATGGATTTGGGATGTAAGTAGTCCCTGATCCACCAAAACCTGGTTCGGCCCGGGGTTTTGAGGCAGGCAACACGGGTGAAAATTAGATGTATTCATGGGGACGTGCATGAATACCCTATTGTACCACTGGAAATTGTTTATGGCAAGCAAAAGCATAAGGTTAAAGTTGCCATAAGCGCGCGACTCACGCACCCCGTAATTTTAGGGACGAATTGGCCGGGATTTAATCTTTTATTGGCACAATGTGTGGGGTTGCGTTCACGGATAGTAGGCGAGGGGAGTATCCGCGCCGTTCTTAGCGGCGACACGGCTTCACCCGGGAGTGCCGAACGGGAGCCGGCGGGGGCTTTGCAGGGGGCCCCCCCGGCTCCTCGATGGCCACCTACGGAGGACCTTCCCCTTGAGCAGTCCCGTGATGAAACCTTGCGCGAGGCCTGGGACCAGGTTGACTTTATTGACGGTCAGCCGGTGCGCCAGGGAAAGCGCGGGTATTCCGACATTTTTCAGTGATTAGGGATAGACTCTACCGAGTGGGCCATGACACGCAAACCGGGGAGGAATGCACCCAGTTGTTGGTGCCAAAACGCCACCGGGAAATGATTTTCCAGGCGGCGCACGTTAACCCGATGGCTGGACATTTGGGGTATGACAAGACACTTAATCGGGTCATGGTCCTATTCTATTGGCCAGGCCTCCGGGCGGATGTGCGCTGGTGGTGCGCAGCCTGCCCGGACTGCCAGCTGGTGAATCCAGCGGCCACCCCACGGGCACCGTTACGCTCATTGCCATAGAGCAGGGGTGCCCACACTTTTTCTGCAGGCGAGCTATTTTTCAATTGACCAACTCGAGGGGATCTACCTCATTTATATATATCATTTATATTTACTTATTTATGAAAGAGACATTTTTGTAAACAAGTTAAATGTGTTTAATGATAATACAAGCATGTTTAACACATATAGATGTATTTCTTTCACAAAGACAAGAATATAAGTTGGTGTATTACCTGATTCTGATGACTTGCATTGATTGGAATCAGACAGTAATGATGATAACGCCCACATTTTCAAATGGAGGAGAAAAAAAGTTGTCCTTTCTGTACAATACCACATGAAAGTGGTTGGTTTTTGGCATCTAATTCATCCAGCTTCCATACACTTTACAAGAAAAACATTGGCGGCAAATTCCGTAGCTTGCTTGATTGACATTCACGGCACCCGAGGGTCTTGTGAGATGACGCTGGCTGCTGCCAGTTCATTATTATGAAAAAATGACAGAGAGGAAGGCGAGAAACACTTTTTATTTCAACAGACTTTCGCGCCGTCCCTTCCGTCAAAACTCTAAAGGCCGACTGCACATTTCCTATCTTCACAATAAAAGCCCTGCTTCATGCTGCCTGCGCTAACAAAATAAGAATCTCGGAAAGCCGGCGTGCACAAGTGATGTGCACGCCAGCTTTCTGAGGGATCGCTTGTGCACGCCAGTTTTCCGAGACTCTGTATTTAGTTAGCGCAGGCAGCATGAAGCAGTCGGCCTTTAGAGTTTTGACGGAAGGTACGGCGCGAGAGTCTGTTGAAATAAAAAGTGTTTCTCGCCTTCCTCTCGGTCATATTTTCATAATAATGATCTTGCAGCAGCCAGCGTCATCTCACAAGACCCTCCGGTACCGTGAATGTCATTTAAGTGACGTCTTGGTGAAGATTGATGATCACTAATTTTTAGGTCTATTTTTTTTAAAAGCCTGGCTGGAGATCGACTGACACATCCCCCGCGGTCGACTGGTAGCTCCCGATCGACGTAATGGGCACCCCTGCCATAGAGGTTCCATTAGAAAAAATTGGCATGGACCTCATCGGACCATTTCACCCGAGTACACGGAGATATCGCTTTGTTTTAGTCCTGGTGGATTACGCAAGGCAGTGCCTTTGCGCTCTTTCTCCGCCAAAAGTGTTGCACAAGCACTGTTTCAGGTCATCTCCCGAGTTGGAATTCCGAAAGAGATTCTGACTGACCAGGGCACGTCCTTTAAAAGAACTGTACGGATTATTGGGGGATAAAAGTGATCCGCACCAGCGTGTACCATCCACAAACGGAGGGGCTGGTGGAGAGGATGAATAAAACGCTGAAAACAATGATCCGTAAGTTTATGCACAAAGACAAACAGAATTGGGATAAATGGTTGGATGCCCTCATGTTTGCGATGCGGGAGCTACCCCAGGCCTTGCTTGGTTTTGCACCGTTCGAGGCTTCGCGGAGTCTTGGACGTCATTAAAGAAAGCTGGGAGGAGGGTCCAAGCTCCAGCAAAGATGAAATATAGTACGTCCTTGACATGCAGGCAAAACTCCATCAGGTGGGGCACTTGTCACGCGAGAATTCGCTCCGTGCCCAAGAGCGTCAGCGGCGCATGTATAACCGGGGAACCCAACTGCGCAAATTCACACCGGGAGAAAAAGTGCTTGTATTGCTTCCAACTTCAAGCTCTAAATTACTTTCAAATTGGCAAGGACCCTTTGAGGTCACAACACATGCGGCGGGTGGGGGCGGTGCTCGAGTCCCTGAGGCAGGCGTGGCTCACCGCCAACCCGGCGAAGTGCGCAGTTGGCCGGAGGGAGGTACAGTATCTGGGGAACCACTTGGGGGGGGGGAGGTGCGACCACAGGTGGATAAAACAGCAGCAATCGCCGCCTGCTCACCTCCCAGGACTAAAAAGGAGGTGAGGCAGTTAATGGGGCTGGCGGGATACTACCGCCGGTTCCTTCCTCGGTTCGCGGACTTGACTAGCCCATTGACTGACCTCACCCGAAAGGGTGCTCCAGAACTGGTCCAGTGGACAGAGAAGTGCTAGCGGGGATTTGAGAAGGTAAAGAAAGCAGTCCGTGAGGAGCCGGTGCTGCACATGCCTAACCTTGAGATCCCTTTTTGTCTGCAGGCGGACGCGTCGGGTCAGGTACTGGGGGAGGTACTGTCCCAGCAAGTGGAGGGCGTCGACCGCCCCGTATTGTACCTCAGCCGGAAGCTCTCGGAAAGGGAGGCAAGGTACAGCATGGTGGAGAGGGAGTGCCTTGCCATCCGATGGGCGGTCGGGGCCCTCCGCTACTACCTGTTGGGGCACGCCTTCAGTCTCTACTCGGACCACAAACCGCTCAAGCGGCTCCACCGCATGAGGGATACCAACGCGAAAATCACCCGGTGGTACCTTGCACTACAACCGTACAACTTCCGGGTGGTTCACAGGCCGGGTGCTCAGATGGCCGTGGCCGACTTTCTCTCTCGGCCCTCTACGAAGGGGGGGGGGGGGGTGTTGGTGGGGAGTGGGTGCGGCCGGACACTTGCCCGGCCTGAATCGGGCGGTGGAGGCATGTGGAAAGGGGCATGTCCTACGCTTCCCCTGCGGGCGGAGCATGTTCAGGAGCCAGTCATGAAGCAGCAAACAGGTGAGCAGATACCTCAGCTGGAACGAGTTACCTGTTCCTTTATCAGCAGCGCTGAAGATCATTGAGGGGTTGGCAGCAGGAGGGAGAGACTGACGGACGGAGGAGTGGAGAGCCAAAGACATTTCGTGACTATTGATTGAGCTGAAAAGTCAAGAGACTGTATGAACGAGTTGAATAAGCTGTATAAAGTGTGGGAAAACATTAAACCAAAGTGTACCCACTGAGCAGAGTGTGTCGTGTCAGTGACGCAGGAGAGGATTTGGGTTGGAGACCTTCCACAAACCCATTTACTATTGTACTGTGCTTCAACATACAATTATTATTATGGTGTGTGTGTAAGGTATGACATATTATCTGGCATTTTGTTTCGCAAAATTATGCAAAAGCAACGTTTCTTACCTTCTGGTACCTGCTGATTTGTATTTGGGATCTGCATAAGTCCTGAAAAATTGCGCGCATCCGCCTTTGTAGTTTGTGGAGACACCGTAGCAGATAAGCTTATTCTTTTTCTCGATCTTCTTGTTATGTGACATTCATTCTCTGCTGTTGCAAATTCTAACATAAAGTAGTGTAAAGTTCTTACTTATATCTATCAGTAAACTTGCCATAAAAACGCTAAAACATACTGGTGTAGTGGGTTTACATTATTTACCCAAGGATCTTTGGTTATTAGAGAGTTCCGGTTGGACGTTTTTTCACGAGACACATTTCCGGCGTTTTTATTTTACGAAGGAGCCACAGATCAGGAGATGCTGTTCCGTTATTGATTTAAGTAAAGTCTTAATTTCATTCAAACAATTACCTCCATCTTTTGACACTCCCGTTCTTTCTCTCTACACTGCTAAAACAAATTTGAAGGGGAGAAGATGCTGTCAAACGTGAGCCATGTAAATAAATGGCACAGAGACGCTCAGAAAGCTACTTGAAAATTGTCTGTAAAACATATTCTATGCAACATTTTCACCAAAGGACCACCATCACATGTTATGCAGCCCACAAGATAATGTTTTACATTTTGAAAAAAATAAAATGACCCCTCTAATGCGCCTTATAATCAGATGCGCTTTTTGTATGAAAATAGATCTTTATAGACCCACTCATCGGCATTGCGCCTTTTAATCCGGTGTGGTTCAAGATGTTTATCGGGTGTTTATTAACTTTGTAACTTTCGGATGTGTATTAACTTTGTAAACACTTTGTCCCTGCCCTAATAAAGCTTTGCGTGCATTAAAAAGTGTGCAAACTTGACAAAACAAGCATAGTTGACCTACTAAACTTGTGTGCAGAGTATAGCATTCCTTAAATGAGCAAATGAACAAATATGCTGATCATCAATACTGGCAGAAGAACATGCAAATATAATTATTTAGCGCACACAGTGTGATTTATCAAGATGAAAACTCAACTGCGAGCACTATTTTGTGTCTTCATCTAGCACATCTAAAAAGTGTGTGCAAACTGGCACAGTTACACTCCCGGCTGTCAGAAAGAAGGCGATTGAGCTGCAGCTCTGTCCTACACACTGCAGCTGGTCAACATATACGGACTGTCAATAATAAAAATATTAAACATATAACAGAAAATAACAGATGATATACATATATAAATGTATATATTTACATATATATGTATATGTATTAGAGATGCGCGGTTTGCGGTCTCATCCGCGGAGTCAGTGGATAAACCGCGGGTCGAGCGGGTGACATGACGAAAAAATAGATATTAATTAGATTCGGGCGGGTGGCGGTTGAACCATCCGGAAATATTTGATATACATGGTTCTGGGATCGGTATCCTTTGCCATTTAAAGAGCCATTTAAGACCCGTGTCACAGAGTGAAGAAGACAATAGGAGACTCTAATATTCTCTAGAATGTCTGCCGGCAGTCACCCAGATAATAAGTATTAGGGCGTGCTATGAAGCCATTGACTTTGTCGCCTTCAACAGCATGTACGATCTGCTTTTTTACAGTCCACCATCATATTGTGTGTGGCTTCCGCGGCAACACGCACACGACTGCAAGGCATACTGGGTGACACAGAGTACACTAATGGTTGTGATATAAACAATTTTAACACTCTTAGTAAAATGCGCCACACTTTGAAGCCACACCAAACAAGATTGACAAACACATTTCGGGAGAACATCCTCCCAGTAACACAACATAAACGCAACACAACAAATACCCAGAATCCTTTCTATCCATGACACTTCCTGACTATTTTATACACCCCGCTAGCAGCAAACCCCCCCTTGCGTCGGTAAGGTGGGCGGGGTTGGGGGCGCGGGGGTGTGAAATATATTCAGGAATTGTAACGGATACAAAGGATTCTGGGTATTTGTTGTGTTGCGTTTATGTTGTGTTACTGTGAGGATGTTCTCCCGAAATGTGTTTGTCAATCTTGTTTGGTGTGGCTTCACAGCGTGGCGCATATTAGAAAGTGTTAAAGTTGTTTATAGCACAACCATCAGTGTACTCTGTGTCACCCAGTATGCCTTTCAATCTCGTACGTGTGATTGTGAAAGCTGCACACAACATGATGCCAATCTAACAATCGGTTTGTACATGTTGTTGAAGGTGTCAAAGTCAATGGCTTCACAGCACGCCCTTATTGTTGTCATCAGGATGAACGCCAATTGGATATTCGCGAGAAGGTTAACGGCTCCAATTGTCTACATTTCTTTGTGAAAAAGGTTTAAATAGCTCTGTGAGTGGTAAAGGTGGCCTACCTCTGTTGTATTTCAGCGGGCGGGCGGTTGTGGTTCTGATAAAATGTTGATGCGGGTGGATAACGACTTTGGTGATGCGGTTGCGGATGATATAATTGCCTATTCGCGCATCTCTAATATGTATATATATGTATATGTATTAAGGTCGTACAGTATCACGGTACTAATGAATCAAAAACAGTACTATATTCTGTTTGAAAAAAATACCGGTTCCTGGGCATGACGGCGAGTCGTCACATTTTGAAATTGCTGGTTCGGCAGCGCATAATCACAGAGTACTTACAAACAGACACAGTATATAGACAAAAAAGGGAGGATTGACTCATTTTGGCTTAAAAACTAACAACAAAGGTGAAGCTATAAAGCTGAAACGCCCACCGGAAGAGGCGCTTTAAGACATGGCTAGCTAGCTAGCGGATAAAGTCTAGCCGCAGTCGGCAGTGTTTTAGCTACTTCTAAATCACTAACCTTTGCCTTGATGGCCACAAATAACGTACGATTCTTACAAGCAGCATTATCACTGCAGGACGAGGAATAGCTAAACATACACTATTACACACCGTAGGAGGATACAATAGCTCACCGCTAACAGCAAGCTAGCTCCCCTACATGTAAACAAATACCATGGTTGGATCTACACCTGTAATGATACCTAGTGCAAGAGCTACTGTAATCCATACCCCTATGATTATAAAGATATATTTTTATCGTCACACAATCTTTTTTCCTTTTTCTAAAATTCATATTTGACTTTGACCATGACCAATGTATGATCCTGTAACTACTTGATATCTGATCAATACCTACATTTGTGGCAACATCCAAAACTAATGTAAAGTATCAAATAACAGAAGAATAAGTGATTATTACATTTTAACAGAAGTGTAGATAGAAAATGTTGAAACAGAAAGTAACCAGATATTAACAGTAAATGAACAAGTAGATTAACAATCCATTTGTATAGTTTGTCCTTCATAATTTTGATAAAATAGAATGATACATGACACAGTGTGTTACTGTATACGTCAGCAAACAAATTAGGAGCCTTTGTTTGCTTCCTTACAAGTTGTCTAGTATGTTCATTGTTTTATTTAAGGACAAATTTGTTTTTCGATTGCAATAAGAAACATATGTTTATGTACCCTAAGATTTGTCGTTAAAATATAGCCAGTAATGCCATTATTTTGTGGTCCCCTTTATTTAGAAAAGTTTCGGGATACATTTTACTGTTACTATAATATTGGTATCGGGACAACCCTGATATGTGTGTAAATATATATATACGTAAATATGTCTTAATTGGATTATCCACAGAATAGTGCTTGATACTGTGGTAAAGCATGTGTGGGAAAAATCACAAGACTACTTCATCTCTACAGAACTGTTTCATGAGGGGTTCCTTCAATCGTCAGGAGATCTCCTGACTTTTGTGACTGACAGGAAAATACCCGGAAAGTAGGCATTAATGGTGCCTTCACAGATGTGTAAGTTACCCATGCCTTGGGCACTAATACACCCCCATACCATCACAGATGCTGGCTTTTGAACTTTGCGCCTATAACAATCCGGATGGTTATTTTCCTCTTTGTTCCAGAGGACACCACGTCCACCGTTCCTTCAATCGTCAGGAGATCTCCTGACGATTGAAGGAACCCCTCATGAAACGGTTTTGTAGAGATGAAGTAGTCTTGTGATTTTTCCCACACATACATATATATATATATATATATGTTTACAAATATATACACACACATATATATATATATATATATATATATATATATATATATATATATATATATATATATATATATGTTTACAAATATATACACACATATACATATATATATATATATATATATATATATACATATATATATGTATGTGTATATATATATATATATATATATATATATATATATATATATATATATATATATATATATATATATATATATATATATATATATATATATATATATATATGCATATATATATATTGTACCACCTATTGGACCTATCTATGTAGGATGATGATCCTCATGCAGGTCAGAGAGTTCACAAATAGTTCACAGTCTGCACACAGGAGATCAGGGTGGGTTAGAAAGATCACATTCCTCTCTGAGAGCTCACCAGGATGTAAGCCGCAGTCCTGCACATTTCGCTCCACTCTTGTGGAACCGGAAAACATTGGGACGAGGAATGAAGAAAAAAACAGACGCAGAAAAGAATGGATCCTTAAACTGATCTGACTGAGGCAGATACCTGTCCCTTCATATGTCTCGCTGACACCTTTCGTGACTGACAATTACAACAAACCATTACTTCAGATTGGTTGATGTTATCCGACAAATTATGAGCAGAAGGCAGTTGGTGGGTGCTTTATTTGCTCAAAGTTCTCACCATCGGTTGAACTTTATGTGACGTGTCCAATTCTCCAGTCTCTGGGGAATGTCTTAAACACAGCTGAGCTGGACTCGTTGTCTGAGGTCATCACATCTGGAAGTCCACATCTCCTAAATTATGATTTGTGAAGAGCAATGAAAGCTTGGTGTCTCTTCCTGACGGTTACTCAGTTTTTTTTTTTAGAGCAACACAAGATTGTCGCTTTCAAAGTGAGCATGTGCACATCCAGGCTCAATTATGGAGATTTTTTTTAAAAGGATGCTTATGTTTGAATTTTTGTAATTCAATCAATCAAAATGTATATATATCGCCCTTAATCACAAGTGTCTCAAAGGGCTGCACAAGCCACAACAACACTCAGATTTCACAACAGGGCAAGAAAAAACTCAACGCAATGAGAAACCTTGGAAAGGATCGTAGACCCCCCGGGTGACCGGTGCAATGAATACCAGGTGGATACAGTTAATAATGTGAGAGTTCAGTCCTTAATTCCTTGCATTTTGGTGCATCCTCTACCAGTCCTTTCTAGTATTATAAACCCTGTTTCCATATGAGTTGGGAAATTGTGTTAGACGGAATACAATGATTTGCAAATCCTTTTCAACCCATATTCAGTTGTTTGCACTACAAAAACAAGATATTTGATGTTGAAATTGATAAACTATTTTTTTTTGCAAATAATTATAATTAACTTTGAATTCCATGGCTGCAACATGTGCCAAAGTAGTTGGGAAAGGGCATGTTCACCACTGTGTTACATCATATTTTCTTTTAACAACACTCAATAAACATTGAGGAACTGAAGGAACTAATTGTTGAAGCTTTGAAAGTGGAATTCTTTCCCATTCTTGTTTTATGTAGAGATTTAGTCGTTCAACAGTCCGGGGTCTCCGCTGTCGTATTTTACGCTTCATAATGCCCCACACATTTTCGATGGGAGACAGGTCTGGACTGCAGGCGGGCCAGGAAAGTACCCGGAAAGTAGGCATTAATGGTGCCTTTACAGATGTGTAAGTTGCCCATGCCTTGGGCTCTAATACACCCCCATACCATCACAGATGCTGGCTTTTGAACTTTGCGCCTATAACAATCCGGATGGTTATTTTCCTCTTTGTTCCAGAGGACACCACGTCCACCGTTTCCAAATATAATTTGAAATATGGACTCGTCAGACCACAGAACACTTTTCCACTTTGCATCAGTCCATCTTAGATGCGCTCGGGCCCAGCGAAGACAGCGGCGTTCCTTGGTGTTGTTGATGAATGGGTTTTGCTTCGCTTAGCAGAGTTTTAACTTTCACTTACAGATGTAGCAACCAACTGTAGTTACTGACAGTGGTTTTATGAAGTGTTCCTGAGCCCATGTGGTGATATCATTTACACACTGATGTCAGTTTTTGATGCAGTGCCGCCTGAGGGATCAAAGGTCCGTAATATCATCGCTTTCGTGCAGTAATTTCTCCAGATTCTCTGAACCTTTTGATGATTTTACGGACTGTAGATGGTAAAATAGCTAAATTCCTTGCAATAGCTCATTGAGAAATGTTGTTCTAAAACTGTTTGACAATTTGCTTACAAATTGGTGACCCTCGCCCCATCCTTGTTTGTGAATTACTTAGCATCTTTTGAGAAGCTGTTTTTATAGCCAATCATGGCACCCACCTGTTCCCAATTAGCCTGCACACCTGTAGGATGTTCCAAATAAGTGTTTGATGAGCATTCCTCAACATTATCAGTATTTATTGCCACTTTTTCCAACTTCTTTGTCACGTGTTGCTCTAATCAAATTTTAAAGTTACTGATTATTTGCAAAAAAAAAAAATATTTATCAGTTTGAACATCACATGTGTTGTCTTTGTAGCATATTCAACTGAATATGGGTTGAAAATTATTTGCAAATCATAGTATTCCGTTTATATTTACATCTAACACAATTTCCTAACTCATATGGAAACAGGGTTTGTACATTTCAGAATCAGACCTACTTTATTAATCCCCAAGGGGAAAATTTCTGAATTGTTGCATCATTTGCCTTCTCCATTTTACAGTTTAGTACTGCACGTTTCCTTGATTTTTAAAAGGACCTCTAATGGTTGAACTGAGGGATGGAATGCAGTGGAAGAACATGTGAGGGGTTCAATATGTAGAGCAGTGGTCCCCCAACATTTTTCTTTACCACCAAGTACCACCTCAGAAAATAATAGTTTTTTCAAGTACCACCATAATGACCAACAATAAAATACAACAGAGTAGTAGGCCTAATTTTTTTTTAAAACAAGGCAAGTATATTTCATATATATATATATATTCACTGTAACATTACACACAGTTTGAACAGTAACACAGTGTTTGGATATTGACTTAAGTTATTATTTGACAGAGCCAGCTTATACACTTGTACAACAGTTTGAGAAGTAGGTAGTTCGACCAATATTTTCTGGGAAAAAATTTGAAAAAAGATAAAGGGGAACTGCTGTTTTTTTTAAAGGTTGCCTATTCATCATAAAATCATTATGAAAGACATGAAGATGTGGCCCGCCAATTCATTTTATTTGGCCCTCAAAATCCTGGAAATAGAATGTATCAATAAAGTACTGTAACTTCCAACCATCCATTTTCTACCGCTTATTCCCTTTGGGGTCGCGGGGGGCGCTGGTGCCTATCAGATACAATAAGTAACTTGTTTTGATAAATCTATTCTTTTTTTCTATTCTGGCAAAACCAAAAAAAAAAGTACTCAATGAAATCGGAAATGTTAACTTAAATATTGCCTAATTATGCAAAAAACATATTATCAAACATTCAAAACATTTTATAAATATAAATAAATCCTAACAATAATCATTTCAAAGGTAGTTATCTACCAAATTGGGCAATGTAAAAGTAGCAAAAGATTCAATGGTGAAATTGGGAAATTTATTGTGGTTTTTCCAGCATGTTTCTCTAAATCAATCAATGTTTACTTATATAGCCCTAAATCACTAGTGTCTCAAAGGGCTGCATAAACCACTACGACATCCTCGGTAGGCCCACATAAGGGCAAGGAAAACTCACACCCAGTGGGACATCGGTGACAATGATGACTATGAGAACCTTGGAGAGGAGGAAAGCAATGGATGTCGAGCGGGTCTAACATGATACTGTGAAAGTTCAATCTATAATGGATCCAACACAGTCGCGAGAGTCCAGTCCAAAGCGGATCCAACACAGCAGCGAGAGTCCCGTTCACAGCGGAGCCAGCAGGAAACCATCCCAAGTGGAGGCGGATCAGCAGCACAGAGATGTCCCCAGTCGATACACAGGCAAGCAGTACATGGCCACCGGATCGGACCGGACCCCTTCCACAAGGGAGAGTGGGACATAGAAGAAAAAGAAAAGAAACGGCAGATCAACTGGTCTAAAAAGGGAGTCTATTTAAAGGCTAGAGTATACAAATGAGTTTTAAGGTGAGACTTAAATGCTTCTACTGAGGTGGCATCTCGAACTGTTACCGGGAGGGCATTCCAGAGTACTGGAGCCCGAAATGAAAAAGCTCTATAGCCCGCAGACTTTTTTTGGGCTTTGGGAATCACTAATAAGCCGGAGTCCTTTGAACGCAGATTTCTTGCCGGGACATATGGTACAATACAATCGGCAAGATAGGATGGAGCTAGACCGTGAAGTATTTTATACGTAAGTAGTAAAACCTTAAAGTCACATCTTAAGTGCACAGGAAGCCAGTGCAGGTGAGCCAGTACAGGCGTAATGAGATCAAACTTTCTTGTTCTTGTCAAAAGTCTAGCAGACGCATTTTGTACAAACTGTAATCTTTTAATGCTAGACATGGGGAGACCCAAAAATAATACGTTACAGTAATCGAGACGAGACGTAACAAACGCATGGATAATGATCTCAGCGTCTTTAGTGGACAGAATGGAGCGATATTACGGAGATGAAAGAAGGCCGTTTTAGTAACGCTTTTATTGTGTGACTCAAAGGAGAGAGTTGGGTCAAACATAATACCCAGATTCTTTACCGTGTCGCCTTGTTTAATTGTTTGGTTGTCAAATGTTAGAGTTGTATTATTAAATAGAGTTCGGTGTCTAGCAGGACCGATAATCAGCATTTCCGTTTTTTTGGCGTTGCGTTGTAAAAAGTTAGCGGACATCCATTGTTTAATTTCATTAAGACACGCCTCCAGCTGACTACAATCCGGCGTGTTGGTCAGCTTTAGGGGCATGTAGAGTTGGGTGTCATCAGCATAACAGTGAAAGCTAACACCGTATTTGCGTATGATGTCACCTAGCGGCAGCATGTAGATGCTGAAGAGTGCAGGGCCAAGGACCGAACCCTGGGGAACTCCACACGTTACCTTAACGTAGTCCGAGGTCACATTGTTATGAGAGACACACTGCATCCTATCAGTAAGATAAGAGTTAAACCAAGACAGGGCTAAGTCTGACATACCAATTCGTGTTTTGATACGTTCTAATAAAATATTATGATCGACAGTATCGAAAGCAGCGCTTAGATCGAGGAGCAGCAACATAGATGACGCATCAGAATCCATCGTTAGCAATAGATCATTAGTCATTTTTGCGAGGGCTGTCTCCGTAGAGTGATTTGCCCTGAAACCGGATTGAAAGGTTTCACATAGATTGTTAGACGCTAAGTGTTCATTTAACTGCTCCGCAACAATTTTTTCGAGGATTTTTGAAATAAAGGGAAGGTGAGACACCGGTCGTTAGTTTACCATGAGGTCAGGATCGAGGTTAGGTCTTTTAAGAAGAGGATGAATAGAACAGTATTTTTTTTACTGTAATAAACTGTGGTGCATTTACAGTACAACACAGAAAAATCTACAATTGTTTATTTGCGGTAAAAATAAACAAACAAACAAACTGGCAGATTAGGTGCCAAAATTTTACTGTAAAAATGCAGTTTTTTTAATTTACAATAAAAACTGGTGTAAATTTTACAGTAAAATTCTGGCACTGAACTGCCTTTTTTTTTACCATAAAAACAGCAGTACTGTTTTCCATTTATACTAATATACATAACATTTAAAGGTGAAATTATTGCAAAAAAACTAATAAAATGCATAATAAATTGTGTAATAGAGTATGCAGTGTTAGAAGCGGCCCTCTGTATCCCCCTATTTTGTCTATGAATGTTCTCATTCATCCAGGTCATTGTCTTCTCAGGGTATTCAATCGATCGCAACTGGACTGTTTGGTTTGTCTTAGCCGCATCTTTTAAGATGACCCTATTTTGCATTATTTGCAATTAGGCAGGAAATTAATCACAATAGCGGTAGATTTTGCACATGGTTTATACAAAACCCAAAACCAATGAAGTTGGCATGTTGTCTAAATCATAAATAAAAAACGAAAACAAAGATTTGCAAATCCGTTTCAATTGAATAGACTGCAAACACAAGATACTTAATGTTCGAACTGGTAAACGTTATTTTTTTTTGTGCTCATTTGGAATTTGATTCCTGCAATATGTTTCAAAAAAGCTGGCACAAGTGGCAAAAAAGACTGAGAAAGTTGAGGAATGTTCATCAAACACTTATTTGGAACATCCAACAGGTGAACCGGCTAATTGGGAACAGGTGGGTGCCATGATTGGGTTTAACAGCAGCTTCCATTCACAAACAAGGATGGGGCGAGGATCACCAATTTGTGAACAAATGCGTGAGCAAATTGTTGAACAGTTTGAGAACAACATTTCTCAACGAGCTATTGCAAGGAATTTAGTGATTTCACCATCTACAGTATGGCCTGTAATATAATCAAAAGGTTCAGAGAATCTGGAGAAGCGATGATATTACGGACTTTTGATCTCTCAGGCGGTACTGCATCAAAAACCGCCATCAGTGTGTAAAGGATATGACCTCATGGGCTCTGGAACACTTCAGAAAACCACTGTCAGTAACTACAGTTTGTCGCTACATCTGTAAGTGCAAGTTAAAACTTTACTATGCAAAGCCAGAGCAATTAATCAGCAACACCCAGAAACGGGTGTTGCTGATACATGAGCTTGAGCTCGAGCTGGGCCCGAGCTCATCTAAGATGGACTGATGCAAAGTGGATAATAGTTTTCTGGTCTGACGAGTTCACATTTCAAATTTTTTTTAGACACTGTGGACGTTGTGTCCTCCGGACCAAAGAGGAAAAGAACCATCTGGACTGTTATAGGCGCAAAGCTCATAAGCCAGCCTCTGTGATGGTATGGGGGTGTATTAGTGCCCAAGGCATGGGTAACTTACACATCTGTGAAGGCACCATTAATGCTGAAAGGTCCATACAGGTTTTGGAGCAACATATGTTGTCATCCAAGCAATGTTATCATGGACGCCCCTGCTTATTTCAAGCCACATTTTGCAGGTGTTACAGCAGCATGGCTTCGTAGTAAAAGAGTGCGGGTACTAGACTGGCCTGCCTGTAGTCCAGACCTGTCACTCATTGAAAATGTGTGGTGCATTATGAAACGTAAACGATGACAACAGAAATGTCGGACTGTTAAACAACTTAAGCTGTACATCAAGCAAGAATGTAAAAGAATTCCACCTAAAAAACTTCAAAAATGTGTCTCTTCAGTTCCCCAACGTTTCCTGAGTGTTGCTAAAAGGAAAGGCCATGTAACACAGTGGTAAAAATGCCCCTGTTGCTAAGTTAATGATTTTTGCAAAAAAAAGAAAAAAAAAGATTCTCAATTCGAACATTAAATATCTTGTCTCTGCAGTCTATTCGATTGAATATAAGTTGAAAATTATTTCCAAATCAAATTACACGACGTGCTGACTTCACTGGTTTTGGGTTTTGTACAAGTCATACTTGACAATACAATACATTAAGACACACAATAAGACATGAGTCCACCTATTTAAGATTAAACATACAAAACCTGTTTCCATATGAGTTGGGAAATTGAGTTAGATGTAAATATAAACGGAATACAATGATTTGCAAATCCTTCTCAACCCATATTCAGTTGAATATGCTACAAAGACAACATATTTGATGTTCAAACTGAAAAACTTTTTTTTTTTTGCAAATAATCATTAACTTTAGAATTTGATGCCAGCAACATGTGACAAAGAAGTTGGGAAAGGTGGCAATAAATACTGATAAAGTTGAGAATTGCTCATCAAACACTTATTCGGAAGATCCCAAAGGTGTGCAGGCTAATTGGGAACAGGTGGGTGCCATGATTGGGTATAAAAGCAGCTTCCATGAAATGCTAAGTACTTCACAAACAAGGATGGAGCGAGGGTCACCAATCTGTAAGCAAATCGTCAAACAGTTTTAGAACATTATTTCCCAACGAGCTATTGCAAGGAATTTAGGGATTTTACCATCTACAGTCCGTAAAATTATTAAAAGTTCCGAGAATCTGGAGAAATCACTGCACGTAAGCGATGATATTACAGACCTTTGATCCTTCAGGCGGTACTGCATTAAAAACCGGCATCAGTATGTAAAGGATATCACCACATGGGCTCAGGAACACTTCATAAAACCACTGTCAGTAACTACAGTTGGGCGCGACATCTGTAAGTGCAAGTTAAAACTCTACTATGCAAAGCAAAAGCAATTTATCAACAACACCCAGGAACGCCGCCGCCTTTGCTGGGCCCGAGCTCATCTAAGATGGACTGATCCAAAGTGGCAAAGTATTCTGTGGTCTGACGAGTCCACATTTCAAATTTTATTTGGAAACTGTGGACGTGGTGTCTTCCAGATCAAAGAGGAAAATAACCATCCGGATTGTTATAGGCGCAAATTTCAAAAGCCAGCCTCTGTGATGGTATGGGGGTGTATTAGTGCCCAAGGCATGGGTAACTTACACATCTGTGAAGGCACCATTAATGCTCAATGGTCCATACAGGTTTTGGAGCAATGTATGTTGTCATCCAAGCAACGTTATTATGGACCCCCCTGCTTATTTCAGCAAAATAATGCCAAGCCACGTGTTACAGCAGCGTGGCTTCGTGGTAAAAGAGTGCGGGTACCTTCCTGGCTCGCCTGCAGTCCAGACATGTCCCCCATCGAAAATATGTGGCGCATTATGAAGCGTAAAATACAACAACAAGACCCCGGACTGTTGAAGAACTTAAGCTGTACATCAAGCAAGAATGGTAAAGAATTCCACTTTCAAAGCTTCAACAATTAGTTTCCCCAGTTCCCCGGTTTAGCTCGAATGGTAGAGCGGGCGTGCCAGCAACTTGAGGGTTGCAGGTTCGATTCCCGCATCCGCCATCCTAGTCACTGCCGTTGTGTCCTTGGGCAAGACACTTTACCCACCTGCTCCCAGTGCCACCCACACTGGTTTGAATGTAACTTAGATATTGGGTTTCACTATGTAAAGCGCTTTGAGTCACTAGAGAAAAAGCGCTATATAAATATAATTCACTTCACATAATTCACTTAAAAGAAAAGATGATGTAACACTGTGGTGAACATGCCCTTTCCCAACTACTTTGGCACATGTTGCAGCCATGAAATTCTATGTTAATTATTATTTGCAAAATAAAATAAAGTTTATGAGTTTGAACATCAAATATCTTGTCTTTGTAGTGCATTCAATTGAATATGGGTTGAAAAGGATTTGCAAATCATTGTATTCCGTTTATATTTACATCTAACACAATTTCCCAACTCATATTAAAACGGGGTTTGTACAAAGAAAAAGGTGGATCAGATATACGGATTTACTTCCAAACGCTGAATAAAGTCCCCTGCATGAAGTTGTCTCCACTGCCTGGATATGAAGATGAACCGCCTTAGGTCGATCAACATTACGATAGTCAAAGTATCGTATTTTAACACAAATTAGTTACTCGTGTTAAATGTTTTAAATGAATCAATACAGCCAGAGTTACGTTTTAATGTTTCTCTTTTCTCTCCACGTAGAAATGTACCACAGTATTGTTCCATTTGGAGTTTTGCCAAATATCACGGCTATATTGAGACAAATACGGATGATTTGAAAATACATAATCAATATCTGTACCGCTTATACTCCAGCCTCAAAGTATGGCTAGGTTAACACGAATATATCATAACTTCTGACCTGAATTTAGATGCCATTGGTCTTCCTTTCTTCTTCTACGGTGTTTTTACAGTCCAGTAAAACAGGGTGAACCGGGTACACTACAGGCGCCCGCTCCTCAAGCTAAAACACCACCATTATTTTGATACTGTAACAAAAAGAAGCGAAACCAAAAAAAAAAGAAACACAACTTTAAAAAAAGGAAGCGATCATAAAAATAAGTGTACAAACATATTAATATTGGCATTGAAAACATCCACCAAAAATATTGTATTTTTTCAATGTTTGTATTTATTTGTTCCCAAAACTTGTTTTGGTGCTAATACAACTTTTTCTACAAGGTCAATGGTTTCTTTTGGATCCCAAATCTTACTGGCAGTGTTCTGGCTCCACAGTTCTTGGCCTGACTGGGATGAATACATTTTTGCGAAGTGAGCACGTGGAGAGCCGGAGCCGACGGGCCGACAGCGGGGTAGGGCAAACCGTGGTCCTACTCAAGATGGCGGCCAGGAGGCGGAGGATGCAGCGGAACAAGGGAGCAACGCCACCATAAACAAAGTCAGGTGCGTAACACACACACCGGGTCTCAATCTGTCCATCTCCTCGTAGCATTTAAGAGAGGAGAAGGAGGAACGAGGGGGAGAGAGAGTTGAGTGAAGAGAGCGGAGCGGAAGCAAAGACAAACGAGACAAACGAGACGAACGAGACGGGCGAACGATAAGCCCCCGAAGAAGACGGACTCACAGGCGACCGAAAGGCCAGCCGAGACGAGCAGCAGTGGAGGAAGCGCTGGAAATCGACGCGATCGACTGTGACGCAGAATTGTTTATTGAAATAATAAACGACAGTCAAACCTGCTCAGCGATGTCCTTCCTGGCTGATCCATGCAACCCATGCTACGATGGTCAGGGTCGTTCACAAAGCATTTTTTAAAAAATATCGAAAGTTTTCGTAGTTAGATCATGAAACAACTTGCTTACAACTTTTTAAATATGTCTTACAACTAATGCAATACCCTAGGTAAAATAATACATACATAGTCACCTTTACACTCGTTTAATCCAGTACAGTAATGCTGCCTGAGCCTGAGCCAATCAGTGGCCACAATACTGATCAGTGTCTTGGACTCATCAATTGGCAGAGACTAATAGCGCACTATAGAGATGCGCGGTTTGCGGTCTCATCCGCGGAGTCCGCGGTTAAACCGCGGGTCGGGCGGGTGACAGAGCAAAAAAATAGATTTTAATTAGATTCGGGCGGGTGGCAGATGAACCGTTCGGAAATATTTGATATACAAGGTTCAGGGATCGGTATCCTTTACCATTCAAAGAGCCATTTAGGACCCGTGTCACAAAGCGAAGAAGACAACAGGAGACGCAAACATTTTCCAGAATGACTGCCGGCAGCCACCCGGATAATAAGTATTAGGGCGTGCTATGAAAGCATTGACTTTGTCGCCCTCTACAGCATGGACAATACGCTTGTCAATCCAGCTACATGTTGTATGCAGCTTCCGCAGACACACGCACACGACTGCAAGGCATACTGGGTGACAGAGTACACTAATGGTTGTGATATAAACAATTTTAACACTCTTAGTAATATGCGCCACACTGTGAAGCCACACCAAACAAGAATGCAAACACATTTCGGGAGAACATCTTCACAGTAACACAACATAAACGCAACACAACAAATACCCATAATCCTTTGCATCCATGACAAAGCCTGACTATCTTATACACCCCGCTAGCAGCGTGGCGCATATTAGTGAGAGTGTTAAAATTGTTTATATCACAACCATCAGTGTACTCTGTATCACCCAGTATGCCTTTCAATCTTGTACGTGTGATTGCGGAAGCAGCATACAACATGTTATTGGACTAAAAATTGGTTTGTACATGTTGTTGAAGGTGGCAAAGGCAATGGCTTCACAGCACGCTCATATTCTTGTCATCAGGATGAACACCATTGGATGTTCGCGAGAACGTTAACGGTTCCCATTTTCTTCTAGACGCTGTGAAAAGGGTTTAAATAGCTCTTTGAGAGGCAATGGTGGCTGACCTCTGATGTATTTCAACAGGCGGGCGGTTGCGGTTCTGATAAAATGTTGTTTCGGGTGGACGGCGGGTGGATGATATAATTGCCTATCCGCGCATCTCTAGTGCACTACAAACAGTACTGTAGTATTGATATTTTCAGTTCATTTAGCAAATGTGTATGCTTAAAAATGTTGAATTTAAGCCACATTTTTTTTAATAGGCTTTAAAAAAAAAGGGGGACATGTTATGTTTTTTTTCCCCCAAATTTAAACGCTTTCTTGTGGCCTACATCACATGTGATGGTGGTTCTTTAGTGAAACTGTTTCATAGATTGTTTTACTGATAATTTTCAAGTCGCTTTCTGGCGTCTCTTCAGGATGCGCCGTTTTGTCAGCGGTCTTATTTACGTGGCTCACCTTCGACAGTGTCTTCTTCCCGTCATCTTTGTTGTATTGGTGTAGCATGCAAGGATGGGAGTGGAAGAAGTGTCAAAAAATGGAGCTAACATTCAGACTTTACTTAAATCAAAAACGGAGCAGCATCATCTCATCCGTGGCTCACGAGTACAACATCGTGTACCGTGAAAAAACATCTGACTCTCTAATTACTTAAGTTCCTTGGGTGAATTATGTAAACCCACTACAGTTTGTAGCAATTTGATTGCTAGTCTACTGACAGCAATAAGTAATAACTTTACACTACTTTATATTAAAAATGGCAACAGCGGAAGATGAATGCCACATAAGAAGGTAGTGAAAAAGAAGAAGCTTATGATTATGGTGTCGCCACAGACTACAATTGCAGATGCGTGCACATTTTCAGGACTTATGCAGATCCCAAATACACATCAGCAGGTACCAGAAGGTAAAAAAAGTTGGTTTTGCATAATATTGCAAAACCAGTTAATATGTCTGCTAGTAGGTGCCATTTTGCGGTCCTTATACACTCACCATAATACTACTCATATGTTTAATGCGCCGACAATCCATCAAGCGGTGCAACTTCATAGCTTGCCAAAGTCGTACTAAAAACGTTTTGACATATTTTTGAGCGCCGTGCGTAATGTTCTATATTCTCAATGGAATATTTAAAGTGTTGGTGTTGTTTACTGCCACCCTATTGCCGTCAACACGTAAGTCTTATGTATGACTGCCATCTACTGGTCGCATTTGTCATTACACCAAATAAAATTGCTTCGAGGTCAGTAAGCACAACCAGAATTATGCCGAAAAACTAGGCGCACCTCTTTTTAAGGCGCACTGTCGTTTTTTGAGAAAACAAAAGGATTTTAAGTGCGCCTTATAGTACAGTAGTAGCCCTTAGTGTGTTCGACTGTAGAATAGTGTCAATGTAGGCGCACTGTATGACTGCTTCTATAATACACATAACAAGTTGTACATGTCTAAGCATGTTTCAAAACATCACAAAACGCCACAGGCAGGAGCATGAATGTGCAGTAACTGAGAGTGTCCCTATGGTGATGCCCTATATAGTACACGCAAACCTAAAATATGAATATTTTGGATGGATGATATGTCTGATATTTCTATTTGTGAGAGTCCAAATATGTCGACATGCTCACAGAACATTCCCTGTCTCTATTGCTGCCTCCTCACCACAATGACCACAGAAACTTTGAAATTTCTAATGGTGCTAGAAATAAATGCCAAAACAGCGGCCGCAAAACAGTTTCAGGCTTGTTAAATTACATTGCGGGTGCTAAATGTTTATACTTGCATCTCCTCCTCCCAGTATTGTGGGCGATCTGATAATCATCAAATAATCTGCATATACTACTATACATACAGTAAAACCAAACATGCTAAATGGACTATCGTATTTTCCAGACCATACAGCGCATAAGCCGCACCCATCCATCCATCCAATCATCTTTTTCCGCTTATCCGAGGTCCGGTCGCGGGGGCAGCAGCCTAAGTAGGGAAGCCCAGACTTCCCTCTCCCCAGCCACTTCGTCCAGCTCTTCCCGGGAGATCCCGAGGCGTTCCCACACTGTAAAAAGAATTCTGGAAAAAAACGGTAATCTACTGGCACCTACGGCTGCCAAACGAAAACCATAAAATTAAAGTAAAACACTGTAAAACAAATAATGATCAAAAAAATTATATTTACAGAAATTTTCATTAAACGTTTTGCGGAAAAATATCGTAATTTTACAGATTTTTTCTAAATTGTTAAGATCAACCACCTTTAATATAGTGACGATGCAAACAGTTCTGCAGAAAAATACCTTTTTTCTACAGAGTTTTTCCAATTTATTATGATCAACCGCAGTGGGAGAGTGGCCGTGCGCAACCCGAGGGGCCCTGGTTCAAATCCCACCTAGTACCAACCTCGTCACGTCCGTTGTGTCCTGAGCAAGACACTTCACCATTGCTCCTGATGGGTGCTGGTTGGCGCCTTGCATGGCAGCTCCCTCCATCAGTGTGTGAATGTGTGTGTGAATGGGTAAATGTGGAAGTAGTGTCAAAGCGCTTTGAGTACCTTGAAGGTAGAAAAGCGCTATACAAGTACAACCCATTTATCATTTATTTAAGTGACAATGCTGGCAGTTCCACAGAAAAATACTATTATTTTGCAGATTTTTTTCTGAATTATTATGATCAGAGGTCTCAATCTCAATTTACCGAGAGGCCACTGGATGTAGATGTAGAAACTACGTAAAAAGTGTATTCACCTTCTTTGAATGGCTATACCGACCTGGTGACATACTAACCAATTTTTACAAGAGACTTCCTTTTACTCTCGCGCATAATTGTCCTGATACCGTCTGGACAAGTGTTCTAAGGGAGTACCGTGACTGCACTGCCTTTACCTTCCTTAATAATTTTTCACCGTGTTAGTGTATTTATCGTGGGATCGTGGGATCACACTCCTCAGCCTTCCCGGTAAGGTTTATTCAGGTGTACTGGAGAGGAGGCTACGCTGGATAGTCGAACCTCGGATTCAGGAGGAACAGTGTGGTTTTCGTCCTGGTCGTGGAACTGTGGACCAGCTCTATACTCTCGGCAGGGTTCTTGAGGGTGCATGGGAGTTTGCCCAACCAGTCTACATGTGCTTTGTGGACTTGAAGAAGGCATTCGACCGTGTCCCTCGGGAAGTCCTGTGGGGAGTGCTCAGAGAGTATGGGGTACCGGACTGTTTTATTGTGGCGGTCCGCTCCCTGTATGATCAGTGCCAGAGCTTGGTCCGCATTGCTGGCAGTAAGTCGGACACGTTTCCAGTGAGGGTTGGACTCCACCAAGGCTGTCCTTTGTCACCGATTCTGTTCATAACTTTTATGGACAGAATTTCTAGGCGCAGTCAAAGCGTTGAGGGGTTCCGGTTTGGTGGCTGCAGGATTAGGTCTCTGCTTTTTGCAGATGACGTGGTCCTGATGGCTTCATCTGGCCGGGATCTTCAGCTCTCACTGGATCGGTTCGCAGCCGAGTGTGAAGCGACCGGAATGAGAATCAGCACCTCCAAGTCCGAGTCCATGGTTCTCGCCCGGAAAAGGGTGGAGTGACATCTCGGGGTTGGGGAGGAGACCCTGCCCCAAGTGGAGGAGTTCAAGTACCTAGGAGTCTTGTTCACGAGTGGATGAAGAGTGGATCGTGAGATCGACAGGCGGATCGGTGCGGCGTCTTCAGTAATGCGGACTTTGTATAGATCCGTTGTGGTGAAGAAGGAGCATAGCCGGAAGGCAAAGCTCTCAATTTACCGGTCGATCTACGTTCCCATCCTCCCCTATGGTCATGAGCTTTGGGTCATGACCGAAAGGACAAGATCACGGGTACAAGCGGCTGAAATGAGTTTCTTCCGCCGTGTGGCGGGGCTCTCCCTTAGAGATAGGGTGAGAAGCTCTGCCATCCGGGAGGAACTCAGAGTAAAGCCGCTGCTCCTTCACATCGAGAGGAGCCAGATGAGGTGGCTCGGGCATTTGGTCAGGATGCCACCCGAACGCTCCCCTAGGGAGGTGTTTAGGGCACGTCCAACCGGTAGGAGGCCACGGGGAAGACCCAGGACACGTTGGGAAGACTATGTCTCTCGGCTGGCCTGGGGACGCCTTGGGATCCCCCGGGAAGAGCTGGACGAAGTGGCTGGGGAGAGGGAAGTCTGGGCTTCCCTGCTTAGGCTGATGCCCCCGCGACCCGACCTCGGATAAGCGGAATATGATGGATGGATGGATGGATTAGTGTATTTATAAGACAATAAAGCTATACATATGTGACACACATCGTGAAAGACTCTGTTTGATTAGCTAAACTGGTTGAAAGACATACTTGATTAACAGCCATACAGATCACACTGACGTGGCAGTACAAACAAATTTAAGACTGTTACAAATATGCGCCATATTGTGAACCCACATCAAAAAAGAATGACAAACATATTTCGGGAGAACATCTTCACCGTAACACAAAATAAACACAAAAGAAAAAAATACCCACAATGCCAAGCAGTGCGTCGGTTGAGGAGGGCGGGGTTTGGTGGTTGCGGGGGTGTAGCTCAGAAGAGGAGCGCTGCATGGCATTCTGGGTATTTGTTCTTTTGTGTGCTTATGTTGTGTTATAGTGCGGATGTTCTCCGGAAATGTGTTTGTCATTCTTTTTTGATGTGGGTTTCACAATATGGCGCATAATTGTAACAGTCTTAAATTTGTTTGTACTGCCACCGTCAGTGTGACTTGTATGGTTGTTGGCTGTGAAGAAGTATGTCTTGCAGTCACCAAATTTGTATTATATTACAGAGGAAAATGTTGTATAATTTTTATGCGCCTAAACCTTTATACAACAAATTACAAATACTTTTCAACTTGAATATAAAAATACACATTATTATTAAAAAAAACAAGATTTTCGTTAAAATTACATATAAAACTGTAAGATTGTTAGTATGGACAAATTCTTTTATATAACAAGCTGCATATTAAATGAAAGTTAATTACTGTAATTTTACATGAATTTGAAAGTAATTTGAGAAAACAGAAAATGATGTGTATTATTAATATGGTATTTTTCTGTAAAAAAGAATAGAAATATACATTGTTTGTCATTACTGGCATATTACTTAAAATAACAGGCGGTTTGTTTATTTACAGATAATGTCTTCAATTCTACAGTTTTATAACCTATTTAAAAAAAATAGTAAAATTACAGTAGAAATTTAGAGTAAATTAACCATGAAAATAGGATTTTTTTTTACAGTGCAGGCCAGCAGGGAGACATAGTCTTCCCAACGTGTCCTGGGTCTTCCCCGTGGCCTCCTACCTGTTGGACGTGCCCTAAACACCTCCCTAGGGAGGCGTTCGGGTGGCATCCTGACCAGATGCCCGAACCACCTCATCTGGCTCCTCTCGATGTGAAGGAGCAGTGGCTTTACTTTGAGTTCCTCCCGGATGGCAGAGCTTCTCACCCTATCTCTAAGGGAGAGCCCCACTACCCGGCGGAGGAAGCTCATTTCGGCCGCTTGTACCCTCGATCTTGTCTTTTCGGTCATAACCCAAAGCTCATGACCATAGGTCAGAATGGGAACGTAGATCGACCGGTAAATTGAGAGCTTTGCCTTCCGGTTCAGCTCCTTCTTCACCACAACGGATCGATACATCGTCCGCATTACTGAAGACGCCGCACCTCATGATCCACTCTTCCCTCACTCCAAGGTACTTGAACTCCTCCACTTGGGTCGGGGTCTCCTCCCCAACCCAGAAATGGCACTCCACCCTTTTCCGGGCTAGAACCATGGACTCGGACTTGGAGGTGTTGATCCTTCTCCCGGTCGATTCACCCTCGGCTGAAAACCGATCCACTGAGAGCTGAAGATCTTGGTCAGATGAAGCCATCAGGACCACATCCTCTACAAAAAGCAGAGACATAATCCTGCAGCCACCAAACGAGATACACTGTTTTGGGGTATACCTTGCACCTTAAAATTCTGTCCATAAAAGTTATTAACATAATCGGTGACAAAGGGCAGCCTTGGTGGAGTCCAACCCTCACTGGAAACGGGTCCGACTTACTGCCGGCGATGCGGATCAAGCTCTGACACTGATTATACAGGGAGCGGACAGGCAGAATCAGACAGTCCGTTACCCCATACTCTCTGAGCACTCCCGACAGTACTTCTCGGGGTACATGGTCGAATGCCTTCTCCAAGTCTACAAAGCACATGTAGACTGGTTGGGCAAACTACCATGCACCCTCAAGGACCATGTCGAGAGTATAGAGCTGGTCCACAGTTCTACGACCAAGAACCTTTGCACACTCTTGGTATTCTCTCGATGAGCTCCATGCACACCTGTCATGTGAAAACCATTTCAGTTGACTACCTCTTGAAGCTCATCGAGAGAAGGCCAGGAGTGTGCAAAGCAGTAATCAGTACAAACGGTGGCTATTTTGAAGAAACCAGAATATAAAACATATTCTCAGTTACTTCACCTCTATTTGTAAAGTACATAACTCCACATGTGTTCATTCATAGTTTTGATGCCTTCAATGACAATCTACAAAGTAAATAGTCATGAAAATAAAGAAAACACATTGAAGTGGGAGGAAGCCAGAGAACCCGGAGGGAACCATGCATTCACGGGGAGGACATGCAAACTTCACACCGAAAGATCCCGAGCCCGGGGATTGAACCCCAGACTACTCAGGACCTTCGTATTGTGAACTAACCCGTCTTCCACCGTGATGCAATAGCCACTTTGTCCAGTTATGTTCAAAATAATAGTAATCCCACATAACTAGCAAAATAAATCACTGTTTTTATTACAATTTCAACTTTGACACTGCAAGTATGTTTCTAGAAGGTTTAGTAAAGGTATAGAAAACCAACAGACCCAACAGGCATGACATGCATGCTGCTGATTCTGTGAAACTGAATCATTTACTTGAAAGGGCGTGTTAAAAAAAAAAAAACGCATTGCCGAGTTCAATTAGTGAGGTTATTGATTATGTGAAAAAAAAAGGTGTTAAACAGGTGGCCCTTATTTAAGGATCAAGGCAAATGACTTTGTATATGCTGGCTGTGCATTTGTCCTTAAAGGGGAACATTATCTCAATTTCAAAAGGGTTAAAAACAACAAAAATCAGTTCCCAGTGGCTTGTTGTATTTTTTGAAGTTTTTTTCAAAATTTTACCGGTCTAGGAATATCCCTAAATAAAGCTTTAAAGTGCCTTATTTTCGCTATCTTCGAAACCGCTATCCATTTCCCTTTTAGTCATACAGTGCTGCCAATGTAAACAAACAATGGGAATACCACAGCAAGATATAGCTCGGATTCAAACTTGGATTTCAGCGACTTAAGCGGTTCAACAGATTACGCATGTATTGAAACAGATGGTTGGAGTATGAAAGTATTGAAGAAGAAACTGAAGCTATTGAGCGAATAGCTATTGACGCTATTCATAGCCATAGCATGGCCGAATAGCTGCGTTAGCATCGCCGGTAAAATGTGCGGACCAAACGATCAGGACTTTCGCATCTTTTGACACTGGAGCAACTTAAATCTGTCGATTGGTAAGTGTTTTTTTCGCATTAAATGTGGGTTGAAGGAAACGTAATATAGTTGCAAATGCATCTGCAGGTTATCCATACATCTCTGTGCCATGTCTGCTTTAGCACCGCCGGTAAATAGCATGTAAGCATCGATTAGCGTAGCATGTTAGCATCGATTAGCTGGCAGTCAACATCAACAAAACTCACCTTTGTGATTTCGTTGACTATCGTTGCAAATGCATCTGCAGGTTATCCATACATCTCTGTGCCATGTCTGCTTTAGCATCGCCGGTAAAATGTGGAGACACTCCAGCACATTCAAGGGGGGTCTGGCGGCAGACATGTTGGCATCTTCGGGCCAGTGGTGCAACTTGAATCCCTCCCTGTTAGTGTTGTTACACCCTCCGACAACACACCGACGAGGCATGATGTCTCCAAGGTTCCAAAAAAATAGTCAAAAAAACAGAAAATAACAGAGCTGAGACCCGGTGTTTGTAATGTGTTGAAAATGAAAATGGCGGGTGTGTTACCTCGGCGACGTCACATTCTGACGTCATCGCCTCCAGCGTGATAAACAGAAAGGCGTTTAATTCGCCAAAATTCATCCATTTAGAGTTCAGAAATCGGTTAAAAAAATATATGGTCTTTTTTCTGCCCTATCAAGGTATATATTGACGCTTACATAGGTCTGGTGATAATGTTCCCCTTTAAAATGGGTCGTTCCAGACACTGTTCAGAAGAACAGTGTTCTTTGATTAAGAAGTTAATAAAAGAGGGGAAAACCTATGAAGAAGTGCAGAAAATTATAGGCTGTTCAGCTAAAATGATATCAAACACTTTAAAATGGCAGCCAAAACCAGAAAGGTGAGAAAAAAAAGAAAAACAACTATTCGAATGGATCGGAGAATAACCAAAATGGCAAAGGCTCAGCCAATGATCATCTCCAGGAGGTTCAGAGAAGATCTAAGATTGCCTGTGATTACTGTAACAATCAGACGGCGTCTATGTGAAGCCAAGCTACCAGCAAGAAGCCCCCGCAAAGTCCCATTGCTAAAAAAAAGACAAAGCGGTTACAATTTCCTAAAGAACACCTAGACTGGCCTAAAAATAAATGGCGTAATATTTTGTGGACTGGTGAGAGTAAGAATGTTCTTTTTGGGTCTAAGGGCCACAGACAGTTAGTCAGACGTCCTGCAAACACTGAATTCAAGCCACAGTACGCAGTGAAGACGGTGAAGCTTTAAATAGACTCCCTTTTTAGACCAGTTGATCTGCCGTTTGTTTTCTTTTTCTTTTTCTCCTATGTCCCACTCTCCCTTGTGGAGGGGGTCCGGTCCGACTCGGTGGCCATGTACTGCTCGCCTGTGTATCGGCTGGGGACATCTCTGCGCTGCTGATCCGCCTCCGCTTGGGATGGTTTCCTGCTGGCTCCGCTGTGAACGGGACTCTCGCTGCTGTGTTGGGTAGTGTTGGATCCGCTTTGGACTGGACTCTCGCGACTGTGTTGGATCCAATATGGATTTAACTTTCACAGTATCATGTTAGACCCGCTCGACATCCATTGCTTTCGTCCTCTCCAAGGTTCTCATAGTCATCATTGTCACCGACGTCCCACTGGGTGTGAGTTTTCCTTGCCCTTATGTGGGCCTACCGAGGATGTCGTAGTGGTTTGTGCAGCCCTTTGAGACACTAGTGATTTAGGGCTATATAAGTAAACATTGATTGATTGATTGATTGATTGAAGCATGGTGGTGCAAGCATCATGATATGGGATTGTTTCTTGTACTATGGTGTTGGTCCTATTTATCGCATACCACAGATCATGGATCAGTTTGAGCACATCAGAATACTGGAAGAAGTCATGTTGCCGTATGCTGAACAGGAAATGCCCTTGAAATGGGTGTTTCAACAAGACAATGACCCCAAACACACCAGCAAGCGAGCAAAATCATGGTTACAGACAAGCAGAATTCAAGTAATGGAGTGGCCAGCACAATCTCCGGACCTTAATTCTATTGAAAACTTGTGGGCTGACATAAAAAAGGCTGTTTATGAGGCAAAGCCAAGAAATGCAAAGGAATTGTGGAACATAGTACAATTTTCCTGGGCTGCAATACCTGCTGACCGGCTCCAGAAGTTGGTGGACTCCAGGTGCCACAGATGTGAAGCAGTTATCAGAAACCGTCGTTATGCAACTAAATATTAGTTAATGATTCTCAACAAAATTGAGTATGTCAGCCTTTCTTAGTTTATGCAGTAAATTTGAGTTTTGTAAAGAAATATGTCAGCACTGCTATTTTTTAGTTTTATATTTATTGACTTTCTGTAAAATATTATGAAATTTAGTTACTTTTTTGTAATTGTATGGATTTGAAATAGAATGTGCAGTGTCCCCAATGCATTTGTGTTCATTAAAATACAATTTATTTGAAGAATTTTGATGTTTACTCACCTTTTTAAACACACTGCTATTATTATTATGAACATAACTGTGTGTATATATATATATATATATATATATATATATATATATATATATATATATATATATATACATATATATATATATACATATATACATATGGATATATATATATATGTATATATATATGTATATATATATATATATATATATATATATATATATATATATATATATATATATATATATAAATATATATATACACCCTTTTAAACACACTGCTATTATTATTATGAACATAACTGTATGTATATATATATATATAACTGTATGTATATATATATATATATATATATACATACAGTTATGTTCATAATAATAATAGCAGTGTGTTTATATATATATATATGTATATATATATATATATATATATATATGTACATAACTGTATGTATATATATATATATATATATATATATATACATACAGTTATGTTCATAATAATAATAGCAGTGTGTTTAAAAAGGTGAGTAAACCTCAAAATTCTTCAAATAAATTGTATTTGTATATATATATATATACATATATATATATATATATATATATATATATATATATATATATATATATATATATATATATATATATATATATATATATATATATATATATATATATATATACACAGAAAAGCAGTCAGTATCTGGCATGACCATCCTTTGCCTTACGCAGTGGAACACAACTCCTTTACATATCAATCAATCAATGTTTATTTATACAACCCTAAATAACAAGTGTCTCAAAGGGCTGCACAAACCACAACGACATCCTCGGTAGAGCCCACATAAGGTCAAGGAAAAACTCACCTCGGTGGGACGTCGGTAACAGTGCCAATGATGACTATGAGAAACCTTGGAGAGGACCGCATATGAGGGCACCCCACCCCCCCCCCTCTAGGGGACCGAAAGCAATGGATGTCGAGCGGACCTAACATGATATTGTAAAAGTCCAATCCATAGTGCATCTAACATAACCGTGAGAGTCCAGTACAAAGTAGATCCAATATAGTAGCGAGAGTCCCGTCCAAAGTGAAGCCAGCAGGTAAACATCCCAAGCGGAGGCGGATCAGCAGCGCAGATATGTCCCCAGCCGATACACAGACGAGCGGTCCATTCTAGGTCCCGATTCTGGACGAGCGGTCCATCCTGTTCCCTACTCTGGACAGCCAGTACTTCATCCATGGCCACCGGACCGGACCCCCTTCACAAGGGAGAGGGGAACAGAGGAGAAAAAGAAAAGAAACGGCAGATCAACTGGTCTAAAAAGGGGGTCTATTTAAAGGCTAGAGTATACAAATGAGTTTTAAGATGAGACTTAAATGCTTCTACTGCGGTAGCATCTCGAACTGTTACCGGGAGGCCATTCCAGAGTACTGGAGCCCGAATGGAAAACGCTCTATAGCCCGCAGACTTTTTTTGGGCTCTGGGAATCTTAATAAAGCTGGAGTCCTTTGAACGCAAATTTCTTGCCGGGACATATGGTACAATACAATCGGCAAGATAGACTGGAGCTAGACCGTGTAGTATTTTATACGTAAGTAGTAAAACCTTAAAGTCACATCTTAAGTGCACAGGAAGCCAGTGCAGGTGAGCCAGTATAGGCGTCATATGATCAAACTTTCTTGTTCTTGTCAAAAGTCTACTAGCCGCATTTTGTACCAACTGTAATCTTTTAATGCTAGACATGGGGAGACCCGAAAATAATACGCTACAGTAACCGAGACGAGACGTAACAAACGCATGGAAAATGATCACAGCGTCGTCAGGGGCGTCACTAGACCTAATACTGTACTGGGGCACACCTGGGGCACAAATAATTCATGTGAGCGTGCAAAGCGCGCAAGCAAAAACATTTTTATCACTTATTTATCATAAAAAATACATAAATAATGCTATAAACCATGAAATCACATCAGATTATGTTGTATGGATCTTTGATTAACCACCTGAAATTAACTAATGCATTTGGCCTACTTGTGCACTTTTTTACTGCAGACTTCTAAACAGATACTGGTAGAAGCTAAAAGGAAGAGCAATTAATCTTTTTGAAATATTTATTGCAGTAATCATCTGCAAATGTAACATCTACTAAAGTAAAAAAAAAAAAAGAAGCACCCCTACATTTGTGTTCTTTTATATTATTTAATTTCCATTCCATCCAATTTCAGATACACCATGTGCAGGTCAAAAAAGCAAAACTGCTTGATGTGCTATCAGACAGTCAACTGTCATGGTCCGATCATATCGTTAGTATTTTAATGAAAATGGGAAGAGGTTTAGCCATGGTATAACTTGACCCAACAATGGGTCAAGTTATACAGGCCTTGGTTTTCTGTCATCTTCATTCCTGTCCTATATTATGGTTTGCTACAACTAAGTCTGACCTGAACAAACTTCAACTTGTTCAAAACAGAGTGGCTAGACTGTACTTAAATGTTCATTGCGCACTAATATTTCATTTATGCATTCACGTCTGTCCTGGTTGTCTGTTGAACAAAAGATGCAGTGTAGTCTCCTTATGTTCTTTAGAACTATCATGTTTGATCAATCACCAGATTACTTTTACAAACAATTTTTAAAATCAACTAAGACACACATTCATGACACTAGAAATGCCAGCAATGGCTATCTTGCTGGATATTGGCATCGGGATGAAAGCTAACGCTTCACATACCACCTTATGGAGTTTGACAGGTGTGTCAAAGAGGAATGGGCAACACTCGCCAAAGATAGGTTTGCCAACCTTGTGGCATCGTATTCAAGAAGACTTGAGGCTGTAATTGCTGCCAAAGGTCCATCAACAAAGGATTGAGCAAAAGCTGTGAATACTTACAGTATGTACGTGTCCTTTTTATTTTATTTTAAGGAAATTAACACATAAAGATGTATATGTATGTTCCAGATAATGGTAACCTTATAACAATATTTTACTCAGACACATTTTCCTGTTGGTACTTAAAACATCGGTTAATGTAAACAGGTGGAAGGTGGAAGCACTGAAACCTTTCAGTCTCATCTTGAAACACTTTGTAATACTAACATAATCTTTACATCCAAACCAGGGGTGGGCATTACGTCGATCGCGATCGACTGGTCGATCTCGGAGGGTGTGTCAGTCGATCTCAAGCCAGGCATTAAAAAATAGACATAAAAATGAGCAATCATCAATCATACCAAGACTTCACTTTCGTCAGTTGTTTGACATTCTCGGCACCCGAGGATCTTGTGAGATGACGCTGGCTGCTGCGAGCTCATATTTAAGAAAAAAATCACTAACAGGGCGGACGCAGAGAAACACATTTTATTTCTAGAGACTCCGTACCTACTGTCAAAACTCTAAAGACCGACTGCACAGTTCCTGTCTTCACCATAAAATACCTGTTTCATCCTGCCTGTGCTAACAAAATAAGAGTCTCAGAAAGCTAGCGTGCACAAGCTAGCAAGCTACGGAGTTTGATGCCAATGTATTTCTCCCCCGCCCTCAGCGACCGCTTTCTCACTTGCTTGCCCACCCGCACACTCACTGACGTCACTCACCTGCTGCCAGACATTAAAGGGCCACACACATATGCCACTCTCATAACAAAGTGTTTAAAAAGGAGTATGCAAGTTGGACAAATGAGATGCCAAATCCAACCACTTTCATGTGGTATTGGACAGAAAGGAGGACTTTTTTTTTTTCCTCCATTTGAAAATGCGGACGTTATCAGCACCACTGTCTAATTCCAATCAATGCAAGTCATCAGAATCAAATACACCAACTTATATTCTTGTCTTCATGAAAGAAAGGAATCTATGTGTGTTAAACATGCTTGTATTATCATTAAACACCATTAACTTGTTAACAAAAATGTCTCTTTCATAAATAAATAAATATAAATTATAAATAGGAATGAGGTAGATCTCCTCGACTTGGTCAATTGAAAAGTAGCTCGCCTGCAGAAACAGTGTGAGCGCCCCTGATCTAAACCTTTGAAAAATCTGGTTGTTTCACAAATTAATCCACTTGAGAAGCGCTACTAGACGCAAATACAAAAAAAAAAACATTCTTGAAGACGTCATTGCACTTCAATTTAGTATAAGTGCAGGGGTGAAGTGGACATGTGAACAACATCCATTTTAAATGAAAAAGAAAACCCTCCTTGTCGTTCTTTTGATGAAAACATGCTGTCAAGTTGTGATAAACTGCTGCTATGGTAACGCTATAGTCTGTTCAGAAGAGTAAATTCTTAACAAACTCACAGCCTTACCCTTGATATTCTCAAAACACTGTTTTTGCTTGATGATTTTGACCTCAACTAAATAAACTGCAGGGATTTCAATGTAGCAACGCAGTTTGGTTTGTCAAGGGTTAATATCAAAACAACAAAAAATATTTCTGGCGGTTTGTGTCTAATGATGAGAACCGTCTGTTAGCCACGTGGAGCCTCCATTGCACAGTGTGTGTTTCATGTAACACAGTGGAGAGGAGGAATGGCAAAAACTACAATTCTACTGGTTATTAAAGACGGTGTGTGAAGTACAATATAAAGGTATTTGGGCTTCAAAACTACCTTTAAAAGTGACTCTTTAAAAAGTCAGGCACTGCGCTGCAAGTCTTGTTTTACCCCTTTCCCGCTTGTCGGCTCCCATGCAGACCATGGTCGAGGAGCGCAGGGGCCAATATTTTGTAAGGGGTAACAACCTTCACTTTACCTGGCAATGGGTCCGTACAGCTACGCTCTTTGGTCGTAACGACGAGGCTTTCGATTAGTTACAACTTGGTTACTTTGTTTATTATTTCCACAGGGCACACCCGAACATCCACCATGCTTTCAACACTCCTGCCCAAGCTACCGCTACATTTCCACACTTGCCCACTCACTTACACGTCACTCACCCCACATACTGCCATTCTTAAAGAGGCACACACACACACACACACACACCCACACACACACACACACACACACACACACACACACACGCACACACACACACACACACACAACAGCTGCTTTAAAACACGCATCGCCAAATGTGGCAATTGGTATTACCACCCTTCAAACTTAGGTCAACATTTCAATTATAACCATTCAGATCTGCAAAAGGAAAGAGTGACAGGTAATAATGTAGTTGTTTCACCTGTCCAGCTCATACTTGCCAACCCTCTCGAATTTTACGGGAGACTCTCATTCAACCCTTCTTCGATTACGCTTGCACCTCCTGGTACCCCAGCACCTCCAAAACCCTCAAATCTAGACTCCAAACATCCCAGAATAAGCTAATCCGGTTACTTTTAGACCTCCACCCCAGATCACACCTCAATCCAACCCACTTCTCCAAAGTGGGCTGGCTCAGGGTGGAGGACAGAGTAAAACAACTTGCACTGAGCCTAGTCTATAAAATCCGCTACACCTCCTTGATACCGAAGTACATGTCAAATTACTTCCTTAACGTAAATGACCGCCATAACCACAACACCAGGGGGAGCTTCACAAATCACGTTAAACCCAGATTTCGATCTAACAAAGGTCTTAACCCATTCTCTTTCTATGTCACATCAATGTGGAATGCACTCCCAACAGGTATAAAAGTAAGTGCATCTCTATATTCCTTCAAAACCGCTCTAAAACAACACCTCCAGGCAACTTCAACCCTTTACTAATACCCTCCTCCATTCACATCCCATCTCCCCGGATTATAAACAACTCAAATGTACTTCTAATGTATATACTTGTTCTTATGCTATGTGAACTCACTATGTTCTCTGCTGGCTGTACATATCCTACTAAATAAGACCTACACTGTTTCAATGTCCACATTTCTCTGTTGATGCAATTGTTGATGACTGAAGTTCTGATATCAACCAAAGCTCCTCATCCCACCCCCCGGATTGTAAATAATGTAAATAATTCAATGTACATACTATGATGATTAACTTGTGTGATGACTGTATTATGTTGATAGTATATATTTGTACCATAAATTGATTAACGTGCACCCCAACTTAAACAAGTTGAAAAACTTATTCGGGTGTTACCATTTAGTGGTCAATTGTACGGAATATGTACTGTACTGTGCAATCTACTAATAAAAGTATCAATCAATCAAAAAACTCCCGAATTTCATTGCCTTTCCCAAAAATCTCCTGGGACAACCCTTCTCCCGAATTTCTCCCGATTTTCAGCCGGACAACAATATTTTCCAGGGCCATGTAGACCCGAGTGAGGACAGCATGTCGTCACATCCGATTTTCCTCCATATGAACAGCATACTGGCCCAGTCACGTTATAACATCTACACCAGGGGTGCTCACACTTTTTCTGCAGGCAAGCTACTTTTCAATTGACCAAGTCGAGGAGATCTACCTCATTCATATTTTTAATTTATATTTAGTTATTTATGAAAGAGACATTTTTGTTGACAAGTTAATGGTGTTTAATGATAATACAAGCATGTTTAACACATATAGACTTCTTTCTTTCATGAAGACAAGAATATAAGTTGGTGTATTTGATTCTGATGACTTGCATTGATTGGAATCAGACAGTGGTGCTGATAACGTCCGCATTTTCAAATGGAGGAGAAAAAAAAGTCCTCCTTTCTGTCCAATACCACATGAAAGTGGTTGGATTTGGCATCTCATTTGTCCAACTTGCATACTCCTTTTTAAACACTTTGTTATGAGAGTAGCAAATGTGTGTGTGGCCCTTTAATGTGTGACAGCAGGTGAGTGTGTGGGTGGGCGAGTGAGGAGAGGTAGCGGTCGCTGAGGGCGGGGGAGAAATACATTGGCATTAAACGCCGTAGCTTGCTAGCTTGTGCACGCTAGCTTTCTGAGACGCTTATTTTGTTAGCACAGGCAGGATGAAACAGGTCTTTTATGGTGAAGACAGGAACTGTGCAGTCGGTCTTTAGAGTTTTGACAGCAGGTACGGCCCAAGAGTCTGTTGAAATAAAAAGTGTTTCACTCCATCCGTCCTGTTAGTGACTTTTTTCTTGAATACAAGCTCGCAGCAGCCAGCGTCATCTCACAAGATCCTCGGGTGCCGAGAATGTCAAAAAACTGACGAAAGTAAAGTCTTAGTGAAGATTGATGATTGCTAATTTTTATGTCTTTTTTTTAATGCCTGGCTTGAGATCGACTGACACACCCTCCGAGATCGACCGGTAGCTCGCGATCGACGTAATGCCCACCCCTGATCCACGGCTTTCGGAGAGTGCACAACTGCACACACAACAAGAAGGAGACGAAGCAGAAGAATGAAGAAGAGACAGTCATGGCGACGACGAGTAAGAAGAAGAAGCTTGCAAGTTCCAAAATGATTGGAAACAAAAATGTATTTCATCCAGGAGAGCGTGAAGGGGAAGGGGTATGCTGCCTGCAAATTTTGCAGATCACACTTCTCCATTGAACATGGTGGCCGAATGGATATAGTCACTCATGAATGGTCAGAGAAACACAAGGCAACGGCAATGCAGCACCGGTCAAAGCCCAGTTTTATGGGCCACCTTGCTAAACGGAGATCCGAGGGTGTAACACATGCCGAAACAAAGATGGCTCTTCTGGTAGCTGCAAGCAACATCCCGTTCTCATTTGCAGATGTTTTCAAGAAATCCGCAAAGGATATGTTCCCGGATTCAGAGATCGCGCGCCAGTACTCAAGTGGCAGAACAAAGGCTACACAAATAGTGAAAGGTAAGTGTTATTTATTTTTTTAAGTAAGCAGCAAGTACAGTACAGTTAGTACAACAACTGAGTTGTCCGCCCCCCCAGCCACGCCCACCTTAAACCCCGTCTATCTCTGGAATTCGGAGGTCTCAAGGTTGGTAGGTATGGTCCAGCTGGCAGCCTCCGGTGCAGAGTCAAGGAACAAAGGGCATGTGTTACTTTTTTTACTCGTAAAATTGTTCTTTGAATGTGAGTGTTTAATGTAGTGTAAGATATTCTGTTAAAATAAAGTCAATATTTACATTTTTCTTGGTTCCTTTTTTTGGAGAAGTATCAAAAATAATCGAAAAAAATGGATATACATTTTGATACTGGTACTATATTATCGGTATCGGGACAACCTCAATATATATATATATATATATATATATATAGGGGATAGTGCATCTGCCTCCCAATACGAAGGTCCTGAGTAGTCCTGGGTTTAATCCCATGCTCGGGCTGTGTAGAGTTTGCATGTTCTCCCCGTGACTGCGTGGGTTCCCTCCGGGTACTGCGGCTTCCTCACATTTAAAAAGACATGCACCTGGGGATAAGTTGATTGGCAACACTAAATTGGCCCTAGTGTGTGAATGTGAGTGTGAATGTTGTCCGTCTATATGTGTTGGTCCTGCGATGAGGTGGCGACCCCCCGCAACCCCGAAGGGAATAAGTGGTAGAAAATGGATGGCTATATATGCAATATGCATATTCAATTATAAAGAATTCCTTAATAGGGTTTGTCTTGGTAATAGTGTCTTCATTCCACAATAGGAACTTATACACAAATGATTCCTAATTGGACAAGATGATACACTTGAAATGCAATTAGTTTTTCAGCAGTGTACGTTAAGATCCAATAAAAACAAATAATTAACTTATATTCTACTACTTATCTTCTTCAGGTTTACCGGTAAACTGGAGTCTATCCCATCTAATTTTGCAAAGTCATAGCCCGTTGCCCTAACAGGAAATGTTCCCTAGACAATGTTTTGCAATTGGCCTTTGTATGGTGGCTGACATGGTAAACTGTGCAGTAACGTCCAACCATACTTGCCAAACTTGAGACCTCCGATTTCTGGAGGTGGGGTGTGGGGGCGTGGTCGGGGGTGGGGAGAAGGTGTGGTTGGGGCCGTGGTCGGGGCGGGGGCGTGGTTAAGAGGGGGGGGAGTATAATTCACCTACTCGAGTATTCTATATATATTTTACACATATATATATATATATATATATATATATATACATATGTATGAAATACTTGAATTATAACTATATATATTTATTTTTTATATATATAAATAAAGGAAATAGTTGAATTTCCGATGGCACCTATTAAATACAAAGTAATAAAAACACAGTTGTTCTACTAACTATACTGTGATTGATGATTACTATAAAAAAAAACCCAACACTTACCTTTCACTATTTGAGTAACCATTGTTCTGCCATTTGCGTACTGGCGAGTGATCTCCGAATCCGGGAACATATCCTTCACGGATTTGTTGTAGACATCCGCAAATGAGAACGAGATGTTGCTTCCAAGGTCCAGCATAGCCATCTTCATCTCAGCATAAGTTACACCATCAGGTCTCCATTTTGCGAGGTGGGCCATAATACTGGGTCGTGAACGCTGCTGCGCTGCGGACCCTTTGTGCTTCGCAGACCGTTCATGACTGAGTATATCCGTTCGGCCACTGTGTTCAATGGAGAAGTCTGTTCTACAAAATTTACAGGCAACATACCCCTTCCCCTTCGAACTCTCCTGGATAAACTGAAATTCTTGTTTCCATTCGTTTTGAAACTTGAAAGCGTATTTCTTCAATTTGCTCGTCGACGTGTAATATATTGGGTTGGAGTCAATAACGGGGCGAGGTGATGAAGTAACGTCTCTTTACTGTGGGCTTTACAACAGACTCCCTAATGCATATGTTTCTTGACTGCACTTAAATGTAGCATATATGTAGAATATATTTATATTATTCATATATTATATATATAATATATTATGTATATTATATTATTTATTATTATCATTGTTTATTGTGAATGATCCTAGGAGCTATGTTGTCCGGGGGCATAAAGCCCCCTGGTAGGGTCTCCCAAGGCAAACAGGTTCTAGGTGAGGGATCAGACAAAGAGCAGCTCGAAGACCTTTATGAAGAAGAAACATCATGGACCCAGATTTCCCTCGCCCGGACGCGGGTCACCGGGGCCCCCCTCTGGAGCCAGGCCCGGAGGTGGGGCACGATGGCGAGCGCCTGGTGGCCGGGCCTGTTCCCATGGGGCCCGGCCGGGCACAGCCCGAAGAGGCAACGTGGGTCACCCCTCCAATGGGCTCACCACCCATAGCAGGGGCCATAGAGGTCGGGTGCATTGTGAGCTGGGCGACAGCCGAAGGCAGGGCACTTGGCGGTCCGATCCTCGGCTACAGAAGCTAGCTCTTGGGACGTGGAACGTCACGTCACTGGGGGGGAAAGAGCCTGAGCTAGTGCGCGAAGTCGAGAAATTCCGGCTGGATATAGTCGGACTCACTTCGACGCACAGCAAGGGCTCTGGAACCACTTCTCTCGAGAGGGATTGGACCCTCTTCCACTCTGGCGTTGCCGGCAGTGAGAGGCGACGGGCTGGGGTGGCAATTCTTGTTTCCCCCCGGCTCAAAGCCTGTACGTTGGAGTTCAACCCGGTGGACGAAAGGGTAGCCTCCCTCCGCCTTCGGGTGGGGGGACGCGTGGTCCTGACTGTTGTTTGTGCTTATGCACCAAACAGCAGTTCAGAGTACCCACCCTTTTTGGGAACGCTCGAGGGAGTACTGGAAAGTGCTCCCCCGGGTGATTCCCTTGTCCTACTGGGAGACTTCAACGCTCATGTTGGCAACGACAGTGAAACCTGGAGAGGCGTGATTGGGAAAAATGGCCGCCCGGATCTGAACCCGAGTGGTGTTTTGTTATTGGACTTTTGTGCTCGTCACAGTTTGTCCATAACAAACACCATGTTCAAACATAAGGGTGTCCATATGTGCACTTGGCACCAGGACACCCTAGGCCGCAGTTCCATGATCGACTTTGTAGTTGTGTCATCGGATTTGCGGCCTCATGTTATGGACACTCGGGTGAAGAGAGGGGTGGAGCTTTCCACCGATCACCACCTGGTGGTGAGTTGGCTGCGATGGTGGGGGAGGATGCCGGACAGACCTGGGAGGCCCAAACGCATTGTGAGGGTCTGCTGGGAACGTCTGGCAGAGTCTCCTGTCAGACAAAGTTTCAATTCCCACCTCCGGAAGAACTTTGAACATGTCACGAGGGAGGTGCTGGACATTGAGTCCGAGTGGACCATGTTCCGCACCTCTATTGTCGAGGCGGAAGATCGGAGCTGTGGCCGCAAGGTAGTTGGTGCCTGTCGGGGCGGCAATCCTAAAACCCCTTGGTGGACACCAGCGGTGAGGGATGCCGTCAAGCTGAAGAAGGAGTCCTATCGGGTCCTTTTGGCTCATAGGACTCCGGAGGCAGTGGACAGGTACCGACAGGCCAAGCGGTGTGCAGCTTCAGCGGTCGCGGAGGCAAAAACTCGGACATGGGAAGAGTTCGGGGAAGCCATGGAAAGCGACTTCCGGACTGCTTCGTAGCGATTCTGGACCACCGTCCGCCGCCTCAGGAAGGGGAAGCAGTGCACTATCAACACCGTGTATGGTGCGGATGGTGTTCTGCTGACCTCGACTGCGGATGCTGTGGATAGATGGAGGGAATACTTCGAAGACCTCCTCAATCCCACCAACACGTCTTCCTATGAGGAAGCAGTGCCTGGGGAATCTGAGGTGGACTCTCCTATTTCTGGGGCTGAGGTCGCTGAGGTAGTTAAAAAGCTCCTCGGTGGCAAGGCCCCAGGGGTGGACGAGATCCGCCCGGAGTTCCTTAAGGCTCTGGATGCTGTGGGGCTGTCTTGGTTGACAAGACTTTGCAGCATCGCGTGGACATCGGGGGCGGTACCTCTGGATTGGCGGACCGGGGTGGTGGTTCCTCTCTTTAAGAAGGGGGACCGGAGGGTGTGTTCCAACTATCGTGGGATCACACTCCTCAGCCTTCCCGGTAAGGTTTATTCAGGTGTACTGGAGAGGAGGCTACGTCGGATAGTTGAACCTCGGATTCAGGAGGAACAGTGTGGTTTTCGTCCTGGTCGTGGAACTGTGGACCAGCTCTATACTCTCGGCAGGGTTCTTGAGGGTGCATGGGAGTTTGCCCAACCAGTCTACATGTGCTTTGTGGACTTGGAGAAGGCATTCGACCGTGTCCCTCGGGAAGTCCTGTGGGGAGTGCTCAGAGAGTATGGGGTATCGGACTATCTTATTGTGGCGGTCCGTTCCCTGTACTATCAGTGCCAGAGCTTGGTCCGCATTGCCGGCAGTAAGTCGAACACATTTCCAGTGAGGGTTGGACTCCGCCAAGGCTGTCCTTTGTCACCCATTCTGTTCATAACTTTTATGGACAGAATTTCTAGGCGCAGTCAAGGCGTTGAGTGGTTCCGGTTTGGTAACCGCAGGATTAGGTCTCTGCTTTTTGCAGATGATGTGGTCCTGATGGCTTCATCCGACCGGGATCTTCAGCTCTCGCTGGATCGGTTCGCAGCCGAGTGTGAAGCGACCGGAATGAGAATCAGCACCTCCAAGTCCGAGTCCATGGTTCTCTCCCGGAAAATGGTGGAGTGCCATCTCCGGGTTGGGGAGGAGACCCTGCCCCAAGTGGAGGAGTTCAAGTACCTAGGAGTCTTGTTCACGAGTGAGGGAAGAGTGGATCGTGAGATCGACAGGCGGATCGGTGCGGCGTCTTCAGTAATGCGGACGTTGTACCGGTCCGTTGTGGTGAAGAAGGAGCTGAGCCGGAAGGCAAAGCTCTCAATTTACCGGTCGATCTACGTTCCCATCCTCACCTATGGTCATGAGCTTTGGGTCATGACCGAAAGGATAAGATCACGGGTACAAGCGGCCGAAATGAGTTTCCTCCGCCGTGTGGCGGGGCTCTCCCTTAGAGATAGGGTGAGAAGCTCTACCATCCGGGAGGAACTCAAAGTAAAGCCGCTGCTCCTTCACATCGAGAGGAGCCAGATGAGGTGGTTCGGGCATCTGGTCAGGAAGCCACCCGAACGCCTCCCTAGGGAGGTGTTTAGGGCACGTCCAACCGGTAGGAGGCCACGGGGAAGACCCAGGACACGTTGGGAAGACTATGTCTCCCGGCTGGCCTGGGAACGCCCCGGGAAGAGCTAGACGAAGTGGCTGGGGAGAGGGAAGTCTGGGTTTCCCTGCTTAGGCTGTTGCCCCCGCGACCCGACCTCGGATAAGCGGAAGATGATGGATGGATGGATGTTTATTGTGAGCGAACTGTGGTGCAGAATTTCCCCCAGGGATCAATAAAGTACATTCTATTCTATTGTATGTACAGTAAATGGCAGTATTGTCCTGTTTAAGAGGGTCACAACATTGCTGAGTCAGGTCCGCATGGAGCTGGAGGGGGCGTGGCCTCCAGCTCGGCCTGAATTTTGGGAGATTTTCGGGAGAAAATTTGTCCCTGAGGTTTTCAGGAGAGGCGCTGAATTTCGTGAGTCTCCCGGAAAATCCGAGAGGGTTGGCAAGTATGCGTCCAACGACTCCAAACACAGAAATTATGTAAACCAAAAACCACACAAACACCATAAAAACACACAACAGCTTTCTTGTGTTTTTGCGCACGTACACTAAAACAGTCTCGTAGAAAACAATTTGCATTCTTTTTGCAGTAATGTTCTTACAATAGGTGATACATGCAATGATAGCAAAGATTAGTAGCTAAACTTTGCCAGATAGCGATCATTAACTGATAGGAGACATAACTATTATGTGTACGTGTTTGTGTTTTGTGGGGTGTAGATAAAATGATCTGAGCAGGGCATACGTTGTGAGATGCAAATGAACCTCTCCTCACCACGCGCCATCATCCTCAGTGATCATTTGCCCCCGCCCGGCCGAAATGATCCGTAGTTTTTTAGCTTTCAATGCTTTTATTGTGTGCTATGGAAATCGGTGACTCTTACCAGCTATCTGTTATGAGTGACTTTTACCACAACACAACGTTCCAGATGATGTACCGAGATCAGTGGCTCACCGTTGTTTGTTGTCGGTACTAAAAAGAAGAAGATGGGGGTGGACGAAAGCGAGGAAAAACCCGGCTACGTACAGGTCTGGAACTATACACCCTGGCTAAGGTTAAACCTCTACGGAGTATAACTTTCTAATGCTAGATCCTGGACGTATAAATAAGCATGTATATTGACAATAAAAGGCTTTTATATTCTATATCATGTAAATAACTCCGCTGCACGGATTCTTTGAGTTGTAAACAACATAGGCAGAAAGCTACAAGGGGTTAAATACTCGTCCACTGCCAAACACAGTAAGCACTGATCCAATTAAAACATGTTTTTAGGAAAATCGTTCTTTATTTTGCCGGAGGACAGTAATGTTATTTGTCTTGCAGTAGAAGGCTAAGCTAGCTACACAACAACTCATTTGTGGGTGAAGCAGGAATATCCTTGGCACTCAGTTGGAGCAACCTCTTCACAGTTAAAGGCACATCGCCACAAAAAAACAAAAATGGCTTTTTTTACTTCATCAGATAAGACCGGAGGTTTGAATAGTCCTGTATTGGGTATTACAACCAAAAACAGCATTTTTGTTCTACGAATCAAATCTTGGGAATTTTGTCATCTAAACTACAGATATGCACGCATAAACTAAAAATGCCAGACATGCTCAAGGCAGTTTGGGTAGATTTATGTTGTGTTTTATTGTTCCTCTGCCTTCCCTTCTGTTTTGTGCCTGCATTTTCCCTGTTGTGCCATTTTTTTCAGTTAATTCTTCCCCGCCGAGGAGCAGACCTTGGGGGCACACCAGCAGCAAATCAGTCCATGGACTACTTAAGCTTGGCACATGCGTTGCATGCGTTGCTAGACCTCCAAGTCCGGGTACTCTTTTCGCCTTTTTTCTTATACACCTAACCTCCCTGCGGAGTCCTTTTGTGGACTTTTCCTTTGCTCAGTGTGCCATGGTCTTTCCCCTTGCTGACATCTGAAGTTCCAGCTTATTGATGACCTTATACGATGTGTGTTTCTGCCCCATTTTTGGACTTAATTCAAGACTTTTTCAGTGTTTGATTCCATTTTGCCTCACGTCTCTCACCTTGTCCAAGTTGTAACAGATTTATACCACATATGGATAATCCGCTGACTATGCTCTCAATTGGTGATGTCACCAATTGTGCACATTTCCGACGGACCGTTTGGAGGAAGTACATAAGAAGGCAATATTATTTATTAAAAATGTACACAATGCCTCCACACTTTGATTTCAAGTTTTTGGGACAAGCAACAGGCAGCAGTAAGAAAAGTTGGTTTTGCATAATAAGGACCCCTAAGTAAGATTTCTTCATGTCTTTGTTGAACACTTTAAAAAACTAAACAAAAACACATCTACTTTATAGCACTATTATATTATACTATCATATAGTACTATATTATTTACTAAATGGGATCTATGATGAGTTTCAGTGGCGGTTTCCCACCTAGGCCTTCAGTGATCTCCGACTTCAATGATTATCTCTCAAAATAAAATAATTGATGTCACCACATGATCATTGCTGGAAAAATACTATACAAGAACACATTTACACCCTACTGGGCATTGAACTGGTTATTTTCTGGCGCATTTAAAATCAATTACATTTCTCTGCTTCGCCTTTGCAACTTCCGGTCAATAAAGTTTGAATCAAAGTACACACTTCTCAAAGGTACATTTACTGCCCTGACCACATGATGTTGACAAATACACATGTAACAATGTTAATTAAATGACATGCATGACACACTTAAACAACAAGAGTTTCCATATTTTAGTTGTAACCGAACAGTAACTGTCTACAACTTGTGATCTGATTGGCTATCGCAACTGTCTCTCAACTCTGTGTTCTCAAATTCAGCCTCTAAACCAGGGGTGCCCACACTTTTTCTGCAGGCGAGCTACTTTTCAATTGACCAACTCGAGGGGATCTACCTCATTTACATATATCATTTATATTTATTTATTTACGAAAGAGACATTTTTGTAAACAAGTTAAATGTGTTTAATGATAATACAAGCATGTGTAACACATATAGATGTATTTCTTTCACAAAGACAAGAATATAAGTTGGTGTATTACCTGATTCTGATGACTTGCATTGATTGGAATCAGACAGTAATGATGATAACGCCCACATTTTCAAATGGAGGAGAAAAAAAGTTGTCCTTTCTGTACAATACCACATGAAAGTGGTTGGTTTTTGGCATCTAATTCATCCAGCTTCCATACACTTTACAAGAAAAACATTGGCGGCAAATTCCGTAGCTTGCTTGATTGACATTCACGGCACCCGAGGGTCTTGTGAGATGACGCTGGCTGCTGCCAGTTCATTATTATGAAAAAATGACAGAGAGGAAGGCGAGAAACACTTTTTATTTCAACAGACTTTGGCGTCGTCCCTTCCGTCAAAACTCTAAAGGCCGACTGCACATTTCCTATCTTCACAATAAAAGCCCTGCTTCATGCTGCCTGCGCTAACAAAATAAGAGTCTCAGAAAGCTGGCGTGCACAAGTGATGTGCACGCCAGCTTTCTGAGGGATCGCTTGTGCACGCCAGTTTTCCGAGACTCTGTATTTAGTTAGCGCAGGCAGCATGAAGCAGGGCTTTTATTGTGAAGATAGGAAATGTGCAGTCGGCCTTTAGAGTTTTGACGGAAGGTACGGCGCGAGAGTCTGTTGAAATAAAAAGTGTTTCTCGCCTTCCTCTCGGTCATATTTTCATAATAATGATCTTGCAGCAGCCAGCGTGATCTCACAAGACCCTCCGGTACCGTGAATGTCATTTAAGTGACATCTTGGTGAAGATTGATGATCACTAATTTTTGGGTCTATTTTTTTTAAAAGCCTGGCTGGAGATCGACTGACACACCCCCCGCGGTCGACTGGTAGCTCGCGATCAGCGTAATGGGCACCCCTGCTCTAAACGGTCTCGATGAGTATCCAATCACAGGACACGTAAATGTCACGTTCAACGTGAGGCCATTTGGAAGGCCTTACTGACAACAACTCGTGATCGGCTTGGCTATCTCAACTGTCTATCACTGTATGCGCCCGCTCTCTTAGATTGCACAGACACTTGCATTGTGGATTCCGAAGGCCTCGGGCAGATTTGGTATAGCATGGCAACATAAGCTCACTGAATTCTGATTGGATACACACTAAAACTAAAAAGAACAGCACTGAAACGACCATGGTACGACATGAAGAGAATATGAAGGATTTGAGATATTTAGGGAAAGTAAATAAAACATTTTTTTATCTTTAATTATGATCATGATTACTGGTTGTTAGGCCAGTAAAGAAGGCCTTTCTTGCCCTGACGGCACACCACTGATGAGTTTAAAGTTAAAGTACCACTGATAGTCACACACACACACACACACACGAGGTGTGGTGAAATTACTCTCTGCATTTGACCAATCCCCTTGTTCCACCCCCTGAGCAGCAGCGGTGGCCGCGATCAGGAATCATTTTGGTGATTAGGGTTGTACAGTATACCGGTATTAGTATAGTATTGCTGTACTAATGAGTCAAAAACTGTACTATACTCTGAAAAGTACTGGTGACAGCGTGTCGTCACGTCATGACATTGATGATTATTTAGCAGAGGAACATGTTCAGCAGCGCACACACACAGAGTACAATGTGTGTAGACATAAAGGGGAGAACGGACGCATTTCGACCTAAAAAGAGACGATAAAGGTGAAGCTAAAACACTGAAACGCCCTCAGGAAGAGGTGTTTTAAGACATGGCTAGCTAGCTTGCAGCAAACATCCATCCGCAGTAAGCAGTGTTTTAGCACCTGCTAAATCACTCATCCTCGCCTCCATGGCGACAAATAAAGAACGTTTCTTACAAGTATCATCCCTGCAGGACGAGTAATAGCTAAATATGCTTCACTACACACCGTATGAGGATACAGCAGTTCACCGGTGTCTCCGCAAACAAAAGCTAGCGCGCCTGAATGGAAACAAATGTCATCGGTGGTTCCACACCTATCATCCATTGTAATGATATCAAGTACAATAGCGTATCTAGTCGATACTATTATGATTACAAAAATATTTTTTTATCGTCACAAAGTCTTTGTTCCTTTTTTAAAAAATCATATGGTAGAAAATGGATGAATGGATGTTTATAAACCCAAGAAATACATCCCAGGACACATGAGGACTTTGAATATGACCAATGTATGATCCTGTAACTACTTGGTATCGGATCCATACCTAAATTTGTGGTATCATCCAAAACTAATGTAAAGTATCCAAACAGACGAATGAGTGCCTACATTTTACCTTTTTACATTTTAACAGAAGTGTTGATAAAACATTTTAAACCGGAAAATAACCAATGTGTGATCCTGTAACTACTTGGTATCGGATCCATACCTAAATTTGTGGTATCATCCAAAACTAATGTAAAGTATCCAAACAGACGAATAAGTGCCTACATTTTACCTTTTTACATTTTAACAGAAGTGTTGCTAAAACATTTTAAACCGGAAAATAACCAGATATTAACAGTAGATGAACAAGTGGATTAATAATCAATCAATTTTTACAGCTTGTTCCTCATAATTTTGACAAACTTATAGAATGGATAATTATGAAATACGTTTCTGCATACATCAGCAGAAAAATTAGGAGTCGTTTGTCTAACATGTTCACTATTTTATTTGAGGACACCATTGTTCTTTGATTGCAATAAGAAACAAATGTTTAATGTACCATAAGATTTTTTGTTCAAATAAAGCCAATAATGTCATTTTTTTTGGGGTCTCCTTTATTTAGACAAGTATCGAAAGTTATCGAAATATATTTTTGTACGAGTCCCAAAATATTGGTATCGGGACAACCATAGATGAGTTTCATAAATTCTGACAAGTTACAATGTTTGTCACCAGGTAAAAAAACACCAGAGCATCAAATCATCAGATTCTTACTGTTTTCTATGTCCTCTGCCCAAGGTTTTTTTTCAAGCCACTGTGATGTCACGTATTTATTTGGACATTAAGTAAAGCTCTCAGCCAGCGGGGGAGGAACTGTGTATGAGGAGAAAACACAACTTAAGGTAAGAAAGTATTTTTATTTAATTTTGGCATCCGTATAACACTGAAGTGCGACTTGAATGCTGCTCAAATGAGTTTTATTATGCAGAGTCTCAATCGACCGGGGAGTGGCCAGGTGTACCTAATCCAGATTTAGGTAAATTAAGGCCCTGAGGCCGCATGTGGCCCATTAAATTTTTTAATCCGGCCCACCGGACATCCCCTAATGATTTTTTTAGATCCTTAAGATTGAAACTGTAGCTGCCATTATAATGTGCAGTGATGTTTTCAAACAACTTGAACTGTACAAAGTATTTCAATGATTGTAATCTGAATTTTTGCACAATATACTAATTACTATGGTCATCTAAATCACAGTAACTCAGACGAGGCACCAAGCATTGTGGGTGGGGAGCGTTTCCACAGAGTGTTTCCAGAGCATCCATCCATCCATCCATCTTCTTCCGCTTATCTGAGGTCGGGTCGCGGGGGCAACAGCCTAAGCAGGGAAACCCAGACTTCCCTCTCCCCAGCCACTTCGTCTAGCTCTTCCCGGGGGATCCCGAGGCGTTCCCAGGCCAGCCGGGAGACATAGTCTTCCCAACGTGTCCTGGGTCTTCCCCGTGGCCTCCTACCGGTTGGACGTGCCCTAAACACCTCCCTAGGGAGGCGTTCGGGTGGCATCCTGACCAGATGCCCGAACCACCTCATCTGGCTCCTCTCGATGTGAAGGAGCAGCGGCTTTACTTTGAGTTCCTCCCGGATGGCAGAGCTTCTCACCCTATCTCTATGGGAGAGCCCCGCCACACGGCGGAGGAAACTCATTTCGGCCGCTTGTACCCGTGATCTTATCCTTTCGGTCATGACCCAAAGCTCATGACCATAGGTGAGGATGGGAACGTAGATCGACCGGTAAATTGAGAGCTTTGCCTTCCGGCTCAGCTCCTTCTTCACCACAACGGATCGGTACAACGTCCGCATTACTGAAGACGCCGCACCGATCCGCCTGTCGATCTCATGATCCACTCTTCCCCCACTCGTGAACAAGACTCCTAGGTACTTGAACTCCTCCACTTGGGGCAGGGTCTCCTCCTCAACCCGGGATGGCATTCCACCCTTTTCCGGGCGAGAACCATGGACTCGGACTTGGAGGTGCTGATTCTCATTCCGGTCGCTTCACACTCGGCTGCGAACCGATCCAGTGAGAGCTGAAGATCCCGGTCAGATGAAGCCATCAGGACCACATCATCTGCAAAAAGAAGAGACCTAATCCTGTGGTCACCAAACCGGAACCCCTCAACGCCTTGACTGCGCCTAGAAATTCTGTCCATAAAAGTTATGAACAGAATCGGTGACAAAGGACAGCCTTGGCGGAGTCCAACCCTCACTGGAAATGTGTTCGACTTACTGCCGGCAATGCGGACCAAGCTCTGGCACTGATCGTACAGGGAGCGGACCGCCACAATAAGACAGTCCGATACCCCATACTCTCTGAGCACTCCCCACAGGACTTCCCGAGGGACACGGTCGAATGCCTTCTCCAAGTCCACGAAGCACGTGTAGACTGGTTGGGCAAACTCCCATGCACCCTCAAGAACCCTGCGGAGAGTATAGAGCTGGTCCACAGTTCCACGACCAGGACGAAAACCAGAGCAGCCAGACTGAAATGCGGGAGTCAGGGACAGACGCAGAGGGAGATTTTTACAGAAAAGTTCTAAAGCTTAGTGCTATATCAGATCTATCAAATCGTTGTTGTTGTTTTTTTTTTCACCCTACGTGTTTATATTTTGCTGTGTTTGTTGCCTTTTTGTTGCGTTTAGCTTAATTGTAAAAGCAGCAGGGACATTTAGCTTCAAGATATATATTCAACATTGTATATTTTCAAAAGGTAAATTATGACACTTTTGGAGAGGGTGGAGCGTAGTTTAATTTTCAATCTCTAAAATTGAACAGCTTGCAGATAGAAAATAGGTCTAATAAACATTACACCAAAGCACATTCAAGACATATTATCCAGACCAGTGTTTCTTAACCATAGGGCCTAAGCTCATTGTTGGGCTGCGAGCACCCCCGAGAGGGCCACCAAAAATATCTGTTCATATTAGCAATAGTCTCACTTGTAATACACTTTTCAACCTCTTGTGGCAGTACTGACAATATCAAACATCTATCCATCCATTTTCTACCGCTTATTCCCTTTTGAGGTCGCGGGGGGCGCTGGCGCCTATCTCAGCTACAATCGGGCGGAAGGCGGGGTACACCCTGGACAAGTCGCCACCTCATCGCAGGGCCAACACAGATAGACAGACAACAATATCAAACAAACAGAAGAAATCTGAAGCTAAAGTCATTGAGAAGTTTAAGAGCAAAAATGAAGACCAAAGTGGTGACAGTATTTTCATGTACACTTTAATTTTGTAGACAGTTATTAACTTAGTTTATATACTTTACCACACCATAATTGTATGTAAGTGTATTTTTGTCACTTATTTATGAGTCCGTTCTTATGCAGTACATTTGGTTTGCACTTATATGTCTAATTAGCCAGACCTAAGCCCAAGGTTTAAGTGGTAAAACAATATTTGTGATTGACTCATGCTTTCATACTGATTGTCAATGTTCTAAACTGTAAGTAGGTTAGGTATATCCATCCATCCATCCATTTCCTACCGCTTATTCCCTTTCGGGGTCGCGGGGGGCGCTGGCGCCTATCTCAGCTACAATCGGGCGGAAGGCGGGGTACACCCTGGACAAGTCGCCACCTCATCGCAGGGCCAACACAGATAGACAGACAACATTCACACTCACATTCACACAGTATGGCCAATTTAGTGTTGCCAATCAACCTATCCCCAGGTGCATGTCTTTGGAAGTGGGAGGAAGCCGGAGTACCCGGAGGGAACCCACGCATTCACGGGGAGAACATGCAAACTCCACACAGAAAGATCCCAAGCCTGGATTTGAACCCAGGACTGCAGGACCTTCGTATTGTGAGGCAGACACACTAACCCCTCTTCCACCGTGAAGTAGGTATAGTTATTAAATATTATTAAAATCTAGAGTAATATTACAAATTCAGTGTTAATATTTGAGCGGGCCCGGGCCCTTCTGTAGTGTAAAAATTGTTCCCCAAAGTCAAAAACGTTAAGAAGCCCTGTTCTAGACCACAAGGAAGTGCGTTTAAAAACATACATTTTTGGGTTTATGTCATCGCAGCTTTTTTGCTTTACAGCGTGTTTCCGATGCATGTGTTTCATAGTGTTCGTGTGGTTTGGAGCTGTTTGGACTTTTCGCTTATATTGGCCATAGTACTTTCAGAAAAAATAATTGCTAAAGAAAACAAAAAAGAGGAACACATAACGTTAGTACGACTAATAGTGATTTTCTACATAAAAGCTCCTTTCACAATCATCCCTTTTGCTCGTCCAATTATGTTGCGCTTGGTCATGTTAAAAGCCATGCAGTTGTTTGCTCCTGTTACGTACAGCAGTGAAGAGTCTGGTTACCATGGAGACACTCATTTGGTTTGTTCTAGCACACACATTTACTCACTCACTAAAGGACACAACAACAGTAAATGTGAAGCGTGCTCGGAGATATAGGGCTCAGAGTTGCTATTTATCTAACACACAATTATGAAGGTGCAAATAAGCTTAACTTGCATGACTACAACTGCATGTGTGGCATCATAACATACATTACCAATCAAAGCGTTTGAGACCTGCTTGATAACGTGTCGAAATGTTTGACCAGTACTGGATATAAAAATGGAAAAATAGGGGTTGATTATTTACTGTTGCTGGTAAATGCTTCTCAAGGCTTCAATCATTAGTTTATCTTGAATTGTGCACATGGATAAACGTCATATGACTTTATGTATTTCTGTATATCATAGTTTTAAACATGACAAGAAACAATCGGCCCACTGTCCACCATCAATGTTGATGATGCATGTCCAGGGCCGCCTTAACCTAAAGGGGGGCCCAGGGGCTGAGGGGGTTTTGTCCCTAACCCTCCAAAAAAACATGATTCTCCCCAATAGAACAGCAACAATGCAAAATTATCCATCAAAAAAATAATTTTGTTCATGAATGCATCTTGGGCTTCACGGTGGCAGAGGGGTTAGTGCGTCTGCCTCACAATACGAAGGTCCTGCAGTCCTGGGTTCAAATCCAGGCTCGAGATCTTTCTGTGTGGAGTTTGCATGTTCTCCCCGTGAATGCGTGGGTTCCCTCCTGGTACTCCAACTTCCTCCCACTTCCAAAGACATGCACCTGGGGATAGGTTGATTGGCAACACTAAATTGGCCCTAGTGTGTGAATGTGAGTGTGAATGTTGTCCGTCTATCTGTGTTGGCCCTGCGATGAGGTGGCGACTTGTCCAGGGTGTACCCCGCCTTCCGCCCGATTGTAGCTGAGATAGGCGCCAGCGCCCCCCGCAACCCCAAAAAGGGAATAAGCGGTAGAAAATGGATGAATGCATCTCATTTGCCATGGGCGCATGCACATCTTTGCGAGTGTAACAGAAGCCAGGCAACTTAAGCCTATGCTTTTAGCCCGGTAGTCAGCACACTTGCCTCTCACATTCATGACCAGAGTTCGTACCCCGCTCGGAGCAGTAGGGGGAAAAAAAAACAACAAGGCCGAGAGAGAGTACACGATCGCTGCACAAAGCAGAGCGGTCTTTGATTGACACCCATGAACACCACTGAACCAAAGGGCATTCCACTGTCAAAATTGGGGGCCCCTGTTTAGGCCCAGGTAAGCCTGTGTATGACAAATACTCATCACCGGATTAGGCCAGGGGTGTCCAAACTGTGTGGCGCACGTCAGAAGTTTATTAAGGAATCTGGCTTGCGGGGTGCCTACAATTTCCTTTAAAATGCAGCTGTGATAGGCTCCTGCACCCCCAGCGACCCCAAAAGGGACACGCGGTAAAACATGGAGAGATGGATGGATGTCTGACGCTTTTAGTGCTGCGAAAACGCCGCCATCTAGTGGACAACAAGAGGAAATCTGGGTATTGACCATAAATTGCCATGGAATTGTATACAGGTTGGCGATTCACCTTGCAGGTAGACTGCAGCACTATAAGCTCTTTCACTTGCATCACGGAACACATGTAGTGTTGGGGCATGTTTATTTTCTGGCTGCATGTCTGTTCGATAGCTGGTGTAGCTGGAGCAGTTCTGAACAACACTGTTGCCATTCTTGAGTCAGGTCAGGTGGTAGGTCTTCGTCCCAGGAGAGTCCTCTTTCCCACATTTCTTGAAACATGCATTTGATTCTAATTGTGAAAGGTGTCAAGAACCCGAGTGGGTCATAAATGCGTGCAGCTGGCTGCAGAACACTTCTCTTTGTGTGTCTTCTTTTCTTTCAAGATGCTCAATAGCGGTCTGAGGTCAAAGGTTAAGTCATCCGTTTTTGGTCTCCACACTAGGCCCATCACCTTGAGCACAGCTCCATGTGTCTCCGCTGCCAGTGTGTGGTCTGTGGTGCCCTCCTCCCATTTCTTCTACAGCTCATGAGAGTTGGTCATCCACTTGCAGAGGTCCATGCCTGCGGTTGACAGCATTTGGGTTGCAGTTGCTGTCACATGGTAGGCCTCTTCAACACTGTGTGCACTTGCAATGAAATCATCGACGTAAAGTAGATAGATAGATAGATAGATAGATAGATAGATAGATAGATAGATAGATAGATAGATAGATAGATAGTACTTTATTTATTCCTTTAGGAAAATTAACATTTTCAGTAGAACAGAACAGGATCGATGACGGGTCTGCCGACTTCCGGCGCCCCTTACAAAAAAGGTGAGATACAGGTAGACAAGGGGGGAATTAAAATAAAATAAAATTAAAAAAAATCGGTCAAAGCCTGGGCCTCTGGAGAGGGGGTCCGGACTAAGGCCAAGGGGAGACAAAAAACAAAAAAAAATAAAAGTAAAATAAACAACTCATAGCCATAGTACACTGTAAGAGGGAATAATCAAACATCAAAGAAAACAAAGGACATGAAAGACATTAAAGCAGCAGAGCTGATACAACCAGCCACGTCTACATACAGCTATGATTAAAAAGTAAAAGAAACATTTACACTGTGGTGGCCTCTGCGGTGTTCCACGCCATCGTCTGCTGAGGTGGAGAGAGTATGGCCAGAGAAAGGAGCAGACCCAACAAAGCAACCAAGAGAGCCGACTGCACTCTCGGCCGCTAACCAACTCTCGGCCAGTGTCCAGTCCGCACGGATGAGCGAGGATGTGTCCGAGAAGACTGAGGGGTCCGATACCTGCTCATTCAGCCAAGACACTGGGAAGCTTGTCCATCCCGGTGCTCAGTGCCAGCTCCGCAGCCCTGTCTCTTCATCCGCATCTACTCCAGTCTGTCCAAACTGTAGCAGAGACGCAGCAGCTGGTCTCCATGACCAAAAGGCTCCCGGGAGGCAGATCCAGAAGTCCACAAAAAGCAATAAATAGATAAATATATATATATATCCATCATTCCATTTTCTACCGCTTATTCCCTTTTGGGGTCGCGTGGGTGCTGGCGCCTATTTCAGCTACAATCGGGCGGAAGGCGGGGTACACTCTGGAAAAGTCGCCACCTCATCGCAGGGCCAACACAGATAGACAGACAACATTCACACTCACATTCACACACTAGGGCCAATTTAGTGTTGCCAATCAACCTATCCCCAGGTGCATGTCTTTGGAAGTGGGAGGAAGCCGGAGTACCCGGAGGGAACCCACGTATTCACGGGGAGGACATGCAAACTCCACACAGAAAGATCCCGAGCCTGGATTTGAACCCAGGATTGCAGGACCCTCGTATTGTGAGGCAGACGCACTAACCCCTCTGCCACCGTGAAGCCTGTATATATATATATATATATATATATATATATATATATATATATATATATATATATATATATATATATATATATATATATATATATATATATATATATATATATATATATATATATATCTTGATTGGATTATCCAGAGAATAGTGCTCGATACCGTGGTAGAGCGCAATATGTAGGTGTGGGAAAAATCACAAAACTACTTCATCTTTACAGAACTGTTTCATGAGGGGTTCCCTCAATCATCAGGAGATTTTAATGGAAGCATTCACATACAATGGTTTATATAGGGCACAGAGTGGGTGGGTACAAGCAGGCGTAGGGTGTGGTGATTGGCTCATGTGTTACCTAGGAGGTGTTTCCGTCTGTGGCGGCATGTTGAAATGATTTCACTGCGCTTCTTGAGGGATGATAGATCTGGATGATATATAATAAACAGTTTCTCTTTTAAGCATAGGTTGCATCTTTTATTACCACTGTTGTAAGGTGTGCTGGATGCAAGAATTTGCCATGTTATTGAATATTCAACATTATTGTCTTTGAGGTTCCAAATGTGTTTGCTGAGTTCTGTAGAATTCCGCAAAGTCTGGTTTCTAAAGGAGGCGTTGTGATTATTCCATCTTATTTTGAACGCTCCTTCGGTTAATCCTACGTACGTGTCGGATGTGTTAATGTCCTTGCGTGTTACCTTTGCTTGGTAAACGACTGATGTCTGTAAGCACCTTCCGTTGAGAGGGCAATCAGGTTTCTTGCGACAGTTACATTCATTATTGGTTTCAGAGTCGTTTAGTCTGGCGGTAGGCAGTCCTTTTGCAATTGCTTTGTTGTGGTTTGAAATGATTTGTTGCATGCTGTTCATACAGCTGTAGCTCAATTTAATGTTGTTCTTGTTGAATATTTTTCTTAGGGTGTTGCCTTTGGGGAAGTGTTTGTTGATCAGAGTGAGGAACTTGCGGCCGATGTTGGTTGAGACGTCTTTGCTGAATGGCGGATTGTACCAGATGATGTTGTTTCGTTTTCTGCTCTTTTTTGGTTGGTTTCCTGGGGTGGGTTCATAGGTGAGGGTGAAGTTGTATCCGCTTTCATCAAGTGCTTTCTGGTACGGGGGGGTTGCTTGGTCGAATTCAGCTTTGCTAGATGACAGCATCGATAGCCTTTTATTAATTCCGGTAGGTATTCTTTTCGTGGTGGTGGGTGGGTGGTTGCTGTCATGGTGCACGTATTGGAGTGTTGTGTTGGGTTTCGTGAATGGTTGGTAGCTGTTATTTCTCAGGTTGTATATACTGTATATATATATATATATATATATATATATATATATATATATATATATATATATATATATATATATATATATATATATACATATATATATATATATTAACACATGAAAACAAGAGGGAAACAAGATGACACAAGAGCACAGAGATCCTGCCAACAGCAGCCACTACAGCAGCGCCATCTAGAAAAAAAGTGACTAAGTGACTCTCTTAGTGTCTCTACAACCTGTGGTTGTTTTGTTTCATGTTGTTTTAGGTGTTTTCTGATTGTAACTGCGAGTAGGAATGGACTTGGGGAGGCCCCAAACACCAATCTGGTCATTCGCAGCACACGCAGCTCTCCATCATCTTCTCTGCTTGGTGGGTCTGTGAGCCACAGAAATCTCACTGCATGTATGTCTTTCTCCAATATAGAGATCTGCAAGAAAGCCTTTTTTATGTCTGACATATAGGCAATTTAATTTTTTCTGAATTTAATGAGGACACTGAGGAGCTCTGGATTCAGGTTTGGTCCTGTGAGCAGACAGTCATCTTCATTAGACGACGCATCAAACACCACTCTCAGCTTTGTGCTCACTTTGTCTTCTCTGAGTACTGCATGGTGAAGTAAGTAGTATTTCACGTTGTCTGTACTTGCGTCGTCCTTTGGTACATCCTCTGCTATGTTCTGCTGTAAATAGTCCTCCACTACTTTATTGTATCTGCTGTAGAATCCAATCCAATCCAATCCATTTTATTTATATAGCACATTTAAACAACAATAACGTTTCCAAAGTGCTCCACAGCCACGTTAAAAACAATTGTAAAAAAAATAATATTAAAACAAAATAAAATAAAAAAAAATATATGTATATATATACATATTATGCTCCACCAATGACTGAATAAAAACAAAAAATAAATAAATATAAAAACAAAAAAAAACAATATAAAAACAAATATGATTAAAAACTATTCTAAAGGGTAAAATCAATTAAAACAGTAAAATAGAAATCAAACTGTATAAAAAACACAGAGGACAACAGAAGACAGAGGACCACACAACTCACGTAGTGTTAAAAGCCAAAGAATAAAAGTGGGTCTTAAGACGAGACTTAAAACACTCCACTGTGGAAGCAGTTTGAACATGGAGCGGCAGAGTGTTCCAGAGCTTAGGGCCGACCACAGAGAAGGCCCTGTCTCCCCTGGTCTTAAGTCTGGTCTTGGGCACCACGAGCTGGAACTGGCTCTCGGACCTCAGAGCGCGCGCAGGAATGTAAATTTGGATAAGGTCCGAGATATATTGAGGTGCCAGTCCATGTAAAGATTTAAAAACAAACAGCAATGTTTTAAAATCAATTCTAAAATGAACAGGGAGCCAGTGCAAACTCTGAAGAATTGGGGTTATATGCTGGCGTTTCCTGGCCGTGCTGCCACGTTCTGGACTAACTGCAACCAGGAGAGAGCTTTTTGGCTAATGCCAGCATAAAGTGCATTGCAGTAGTCCAGGCCACTTGAAATAAAAGCATGCACGACTTGTTCAAAAAGGTTAAAAGATAAAAACGGTTTAACCTTTACTAAAAGACAAAGGTGATAAAAACACGATTTTAAAACGCCATGGACTTGTTTGTCTAGTTTAAAATCGCTGTCTATAGTGACGCCAAAAATTCTGGGCTAACCAAGCCTTGACGTGGCATAGAATGTAACATTCTTCTTCAATCTTTTATTCAGACCTTCAAATAGTTTTTTAGCAACTCTGTAGTTGTCTTGGAGCGCTGCTTTGTCTGGTTTCCATGGCAACTCCACGTGATATTGTCCATCTTTGAAAGTTGTTGTTCTCTCAAACATCTGCAGAGTCACTTCTTCCGCTGGGTTCCGTGTGTTTTCTCTTGTGATGCCCAGAGACTCAATTTCACAAAACGCACTTAGTTGCTTGGAGACAAGTGTGTCTTCTTCAAGTGGAATGAAAATGCAGATTGCCTCAGCGACACTTGACATGCACATTGGTGCCTGCCCAGAACATCCAAATGTGCTCTCCAGTGCAACTAATGTCTCTGTCGGTCGCTCCACTCTTCCGGAGACAATTTGCCAATAGTAGTCTGCTCCTATCAGGACAGATAGTTCAGGATCATCATCGTTATCTCGGAAGTCTGCCAGTTGTAGTCCTTTTTTCTTCAGCTCATGTTAAATCTGGTCACAGGGAACTTTCATCACAGCTGGGGAGTAAGTGTGTGTGTGTGTGTGTGTGTGTGTGTATATAAAATGTAGGACAAAGTGTTCATCATTGTCTTTTGTGTTCATAACTGGCAAAGAATGAAGGCCGTTTTTCCATCTGCTAAATTTGTCAGAGCTCATACTGCTTATTGCAGAAACAGTGTGAGCCATTTGTCAGCATGATTAATCTAATGTTTTTTTTTATAGTTATGCAAGGTATTGAAGTGGAGGAATTGGAATGAAGCACCTTGCAGCATGAACGTTGATTATTTCGGTGTGCAACAAAGGTTGTAGTGATACATCCTTGGTTGCCATGGCAATGATGCTATTTCTTACCTCCTTCAGCAGTAACAAAGCAGGCAATCTTCAACATTTATTCATTTTCTATCATTTATTTTCCCTGTTCATGGTTACTGATGAGCTGTAGCCTTGCAGCTGACTTGTGGTGAGAGGCACGGCACACCCTGATCACCTGTCAATCACAGGACACTTACACAACAATATTTTGCTAATCAGAAGGCCACCGTGTGGAATATAGGGTTTCTGATTAACCTAAAGGATTAGTTACAGTGTCTTCTTTCCTATTAAATAGCCAATTAATAACTCTTTATAATGCATACTTGCCAACCTTGAGACCTCCGATTTCGGGAGGTGGGGGTGGGGGTGGGGGGCATGGTCAGGAGTGGGGCGGGGGGCGTGGTTGCTGTTGTGTGCGCAGTTGTGCACTGCACTTTCTAAAGTAGATGTTATTGTCACATATGCATGATTGATTGAAACTTGTATTGGTAGATTGCACAGTACAGTACATATTCAGTACAATTGACCACTAAATGGTAACACCGCAATAACTTTTTCAACTTGTTTAATTCGTGGTACAAATATATATTATCAGCATAATACAGTCATCACGCAAGTTAATCATCATGGTATATACATTGAATTATTTACAATCCGGGTTGGTTGATATCAGTACTTCAGTCATCAACAATGGCATCAACAGAGAAATGGACATTGAAACAGTGTAGGTGTGACTTAGTAGGATATGTACAGCCAGCAGAGAACATAGTGAGTTCAGATAGCATAAGAACAATTATATACATTAGAAATACATTCGATTATTTACATTAGGTTATTTACAATCCGGGGAGACTGGATGTAGGAGGATAAAAGGTTGAAGTTGCCTGGAGGTATTGTGCTGGTGCATGTACAGTAGATGGCAGTATTGTCCTGTTTAAGAGTGTCACATGCTGTTTACCGCAGACAAACTGCCTTACAGTAGAGTAGTAGACGTAAACGTGACTGCTGTTGTTGTGTTTTATTACTGCGTTGGGAGGACTTAAAGGGAAACATTATCACAATTTCAAAAGGGTTAAAAACAATAAAAATCAGTTCCCAGTGGCTTGTTGTATTTTTTTGAAATTTTTTCAGAATTTTCCCGGTCCCGGAATATCTAAAAAAAAAAGCTTTAAAGTGCCTTAATTTCGCTATATTGAAGCCACTGTTCATTTTCCTGTGACGTCATACAGTGCTGCCAATGTAAACAAACAATGGTGAATAGCACAGCAAGATATAGTGACATTAGCTCGGATTCAGACTTGGATTTCAGCGGCTTAAGCGATTCAATAGGTTACGCATGTATTGAAACGGTTGGTTGGAGTATGAAAGTATTGAAGAAGAAACTGAAGCTATTGAGTGAATAGCTATTGACGCTATTCATAGCCATAGCATGGCCGAATAGCTGCGTTAGCATCGCCGGTAAAATGTGCAGACCATACGATCAGGACTGTCGCATCTTGTGACACTGGAGCAACTTAAATCCGTCGATTGGTAAGTGATTTTTCGCATTAAATGTGGGTGGAAGGAAACATAATATAGTTTCAAATGTACATGCAGCTATAGCCTAAATTGCATGTTAGCATCGATTAGCTGGCAGTCACGCCGCGACCAAATATGTCTGATTAGCACATAAGTCAACAACATCAACAAAACTCAGCTTTGTGATTTTGTTGACTTCATCGTTGCAAATGCATCTGCAGGTTATCCATACATCTCTGTGCCATGTCTGCCTTAGCATCGCCGGTAAAATGTGCAGACACTCCGGCACATTCGATGGGGTCTGGCGGAAGATTTCTTGCCACTTTCGCATCTTCGGGCCAGTGGTGCAACTTGAATCACTCCCTGTTAGTGTTGTTACACCCTCGACAACACCGACGAGGCATGATGTCTCCAAGGATCCAAAAAATAGTCAAAAAAACGGAAACTAACAGAGCTGAGACCCGGTATGTGTTTGAGAAAATGAAAATGGCGGCTTTCTTACCTAGGCAACGTCACGTACTGACGTCATCGCTTCAAGAGGGCTAAACAGAAAGGCGTTTAATTCACCAAAATTCACCCATTTAGAGTTCAGAAATCGGTTAAAAATAAATATAGTCTTTTTTCTGCAACATCAAGGTATATATTGACGCTTACATAGGTCTGGTGATAATGTTCCCCTTTAATGAAACTGCCTAACAATAAACCCACAAAAGAAACCAAGAACTCGCCCTCGATCATTCTACAGTTATAAAGTCATTGGGCAGACACACTCTCAGACACGTCACTCAGGTCCGCATGGAGCTGGAGGGGGCGTGGCCTCCAGCTCCGCCTGAATTTCGGGAGATTTTCGGGAGAAAATTTGTCACGAGAAGTTTTCGGGAGAGGCGCTGAATTTCGGGAGTTTCCCGGAAAATATGGGAAGGGTTGGCAATGTGAACAGTGTGTCGGTGTGTAGTAACACACAGGTCCTGTGCTGACAGGATCATTTAACATACAAGATTATGCTTCCTTATGAACATGGCAGTAACAGTTATTTGGGTTGGCTTTATCTCAGGCCAATTGAATTAAGAAGGTCCTGGATTTGATCCTCCAGCTCTGGGGTTTAATATGTGCAGTTTGCATGTTTTCCTTGTGACTGCGTGGGTTCCCTCAGGGTACTCCAGCTTCCTCTAATTTTCAAAGACATGCACCCAGGGATAGGATGATGGGCAACACTAAATTGGCCCTAGTTGTGAATGTGAGTGTAAATGTTGTCTATCTGTGTTGGCCCTGTGATGAGGTGGCGACTTGTCCAGGGTGTACACACTGTCCAGGTCCACCTTCTGCCCGAATGCAACTGGGATAGGCTCCAGCACCCCCGTGACCCTGAAAGAACAATCAGTAAAACGTGCGTGTGTGTGTGTACATATATATATATATATATATATATATATATATATATATATATATATATACATATATATATATATATATATATATATATATATATATATATATATATATATATACACACATATATATATATATATATATATATATATATATATATACATATATATATATACATATATATATATATATATATATACATATATATATATACATATATATATATATATATATACATATATATATATACATATATATATATATATATATATATATATATATATATATATAGGGCCTCACGGTGGGAGAGGGGTTAGTGCGTCTGCCTCACAATACGAAGGTCCTGCAGTCCTGGGTTCAAATCCAGGCTCGGGATCTTTCTGTGTGGAGTTTGCATGTTCTCCCCGTGAATGTGTGGGTTCCCTCCGGGTACTCCGGCTTCCTCCCACTTCCAAAGACATGCACCTGGGGATAGGTTGATTGGCAACACTAAATTGGCCCTACTGTGTGAATGTGAGTGTGAATGTTGTCTGTCTATCTGTGTTGGCCCTGTGATGAGGTGGCGACTTGTCCAGGGTGTACCCTGAGATAGGCGCCAGCGCCCCCCGCGACCCCAAAAGGGAATAAGCGGTAGAAAATGGATGGATATATATATATATATATATATATATATATATATATATATATATATATATATATATCTACAGTCCCTGCCAGCATTCCTGCAATGTATCTGAAATGATGCAAACTGTGCACTTTATTTCCCTCTAGCGGTAGTTTTGAGTCACTACCACAGTATTTCATCCTTAAAACCTGATTATTTTGTTTTTGTTCATGTTTTTGTTACTTTCAAATGTATCACGTAAAGTATTTTTAATACTTGCGGATGTGGATGTTTTATTATTGTCCCAAATTGAAAGCTTTGACTTACAATGTCAGCGTTTCTTTTGGAACAGTCTGCAATGTTATGCATCAAAATAGCCATTTGGGCCCATTTCCTCCAAATCAAAACACAAGCTATTTGAGTACTATATTGAAGTTACTGCAACAGTTCCCTTAACATATGTTAACATGTTTTTTGTTTTTTTTTACCTCATATTTTGCATGTTATTTTGTTCCTGGTGTCTTTTCTAGTTTTCACCTATAGTTTCCCGAGGTAACGTGCAACACTTGTCACCACCTGACAATTAGTCAAGATTCAACTTTGCCAAAAGGTTGTTTAATGATCTGTTGTTGTCACCAGCCATCCATCCATTCATTGTCTCCCGCTTGTCACCAGTGTTTGGCAAATTACTTTGAAAAAGGAAACTATTAAAGTCAATATAGGAATTGAATGTGCTTTGGTGGCTGTATCCTGTCTCTGTCCACTCACAGGCTATTGTGGGATTACATGATCAATACTTCATTGAATTCTAGTTAATTACTTGCTCGTAGTAGTTAGAGTTGGGTGTGTGGTATTCAGTAACAACTGTATGCCTAACACCGGTTGGCACATATCTCTTTTTAATCCATGTTTCTCCTTTCCAGGGTATTTCCATGCTTCTGTACTTTTGCTAACTTGTTTATGCTGCTGCGTTCAGGTGAGCTCTGCTGTCGCCCTCCAAATCTTCTCATGTCGCGTGACCTATGCCTAAAATAAAAAGACTACCATATGTTTTGGACTATAAGGCGCAGTTAAAATTGTTTCATTTTCTCAAAAAATTGACAGCGCCTTTTCCGGTATGCCTAATGTACGGAATAATTTTGTTTTTTCTTACCGATTGTTCTGCCCCAGTTATTAAGATTACTCTATTTAGTGTGTGTTTATTGTTAAGTCATTTCAATTGGTTCTGCTAAGTGAGCTGTACCTATAAGAAACGCGTAGGTAGGTCACGTGTTTAGACTCCGGAAGCATTTCAAACTGGTGCGCACAACTTCACTTCACTCCTCGTGTTTCTCAGCAAACAACTATTACATCTTATGCTGTTCGTGGCATCGTTGGTATGTACCTATCTTTAATGTTTGTAGTACACAATGAGTCATATTTAACTGTGAAATGTGTGTGTTTAACGATGTTAGACGGTCTCTGATTATATCACTTGTTCACGTCAGCTAACTTTCATTTGTTGTCATCTGCCTCCATCTAGTGGATGTTTGTAGTACTGTTTCTTAAAAGCATTTAAAAGGTAAACGGCTCATTTGTCACTGGTATTTAGTAATTACCAGAGGTGGGTAGAGTAGCCAGAAATTGTACTCAAGTAAGAGTACAGTTACTTTAGAGATTTACTACTCAAGTAAAAGTAAAGAGTAGTCACCCAAATATTTACTTGAGTAAAAGTAAAAAGTATGTTGTGAAAAAACTACTCAAGTACTGAGTAACTGATGAGTAACCTGTTTGTTTAATAATTACGGCAACAAATAATGCACAAAAACATAAAAATAGCAATGAGCAAATTCAGAGCCAGGAATATCTCTTAAGCAACTAAAACAATAATATATATTATATAATAATACATTAAAATAAAAAAATTAAGGCAAATTGAGCCACAATAACTTAACAGCACCATAGGCTCAGTAGGCATTTATTGATTGATTGATTGATTGATTGATTGATTGATTGAAACTTGTATTAGTAGATTGCACAGTACAGTACATATTCCCTACAATTGACCACTAAATGGTAAAACCCCAATAAGTTTTTCAACGTTAATCAATTACTTAATAAATGACCAAGTCGAGGTCATCTACCTCATATATATACATACACACACATATCATACATATATATATATATATATATATGTTTTTTATTTTGCCGTTTTTGTTGAAATGTTAAAGGTGTTTTAATGAATATACATGCATGTTTAACATATAGATTCCTATCTTTCACGAAGACAAGAATATAAGTTGGTGTATTACCTGATTCTGATGACTTGCATTGATTGGAATCAGACAGTATAGTGCTGATAATGTCCACATTTTCAAATGGAGGAGAAAAAAAGTTCCTCTTTTCTGTCTAATACCACATGAAAGTCGTTGGTTTTTGGCATCTTATTTGTCCAGCTTCCATATTCATTTTTATACACTTTACAAGAAATACATTGGCGGCAAACTCCTTAGCTTGCTAGCTTGTTTGCGCTGGCTTTCGGAGACTCTTATTTTGTTAGCGCAGGCGCGATGGAGCGGCGCTTTTATTGTGAAGACAGGAACTGTGCAATCAGTCTTTAGGCTTGTGACGGGAAGTACGGTTGAAATAAAATATTTTTTCCTTTACACTTTTGATTGATTGATTGAATCGTTTATTAGTAGATTGCACAGTACAGTACATATTCTGCACAATTGACCACTAAATGGTAACACCCCAATAAGTTTTTCAACTTTTTAGGTCGGATTCGACGTGTGACGGTCACGTGACCGCCTGGTTTTGTTTGATTGGTCCAACATCACCAGTGACTGCATTTGATTGGTGAAACGCAGGCATGCGTAGTTCCTACTTTGAATGCGTGTCTGACAAAATCAAAACAAACAAAGCGTGCATCAACAGATCGATAAAAAAAAAAGTAGCGAGTAACGAGCTGATTGTAGATAAATGGAGCGGAGTAAAAGTAGTGTTTCTTCTTTATAAATATACTCAAGTAAAAGTATGTTGCATAAAAACTACTCGTAGAAGTACAATTTATCCCAAAAGTTACTCAAGTAGATGTAACGGAGTAAATGTAGCGCGTTACTACCCACCTCTGGTAATTACAACAACACATACAGTGGTGTGTGACAAAGTTAAACTTAGATTTAATTCAAATGGAATACTTGATGATCAGTGGTCTGTGATATGACATTATTAAGTTCATTTAGTTCATGCATTTACATGTACAATGTTTGTGTCCTACAGTTTCACCCTTTGAATTGTCAATAAACCTGGCCTCCATCAGTCAACCTGGTGTTCAGAGTTTTGATGAGCAGAAGGTGTTGAACTTACTGCCTTCGTGTACAAGTGTGCTTAAGGAAGGCAGGATACCGATCTTGAAGCTATTTTATTTAATACATGGTGAAATGATAAGTGTGACCAGTAGATGGCAGTCACACATAAGAGATATGTGTAGACTGCAATAAGACTTAAGTAAACAACACCAAAATGTTATATTTTCCATTGAAAATATTACACATGGTGCTCAAAAATCTATCAAAATGTTTTAGTACGATTTTGGTAAGCTATGAAGTCGCACCGCTTGATGGATTGCACTGTTCTTCAACATACAAGTATTATTATGGTGTGTGTATAAGGTAAGACATTACCTGGCGTTTTGTTTCGCAATATTATGCAAAATAAACTTTTCTTACTTCCTGGTAATTTGTGTATTGGATCCGCATAAGTCCTGAAAATAATCATGCATAAGTCCTGAAAATTTTCTTGCGTCCGCCTTTGCAGTCTGTGCCGATAGCGTAGTCGATATGCTTCTTCTTTTTCTCTTTCTTCTTGTTGTCGGACATTCATCCTCCATCGGCCATTTCTAATACAAAATAGTGTAAATAAAGTTCTGACTTATATCTGTCATGAAATCGCTAACACTTACCGATGTAATCAGTTTACATTATTCGCCCAAGGAACTTGGGTGAATAATATAACTGGGGAAGGCGTAGCGCGGTTGGGAGAGTGGCCGTGCTAGCAACCTGAGGGTTCCTGGTTCAATCCCCACCTACTACCAACCTCGTCACGTCCTTTGTGTCCTTGAGCAAGACACTTCACCCTTGCTCCCGATGGGTCGTGGTTAGCGCCTTGCATGGATAGCTCCTCCCATCAGTGTGTGAATGTGTGTGTGTGAATGGATGAATGTGGAAATAGTGTCAAAGCGCTTTGAGTACCTTGAAGGTATATAAGCGCCATACAAGTATAACCCATTTACCAAAGCTTTAGTTATTAGAGAGTTCCGGTCGGACGTTTTTTTATGGGACACTTTTACGGCGGATGAGGAGGTGCAAAGTCTGAAATTCAATAAAATAGTTGGCTCCGTTTTTTGACACTTCTTCCACTCCCGTCCTTGCACGCTACACCGATACAACAAAGATGACGGGGAGAAGACGCTGCCGAAGGTGAGCCACGTAAATAAGACCGCCCACAAAACGGCACATCCTGAAGCAACTGTCAGAAAGCGGCTGAAAAATGGTCTGTATAACATAATCTATTCAACATTTTTACCAAAGAACGACAATTACATGTTATGTTGACCACAAGGAAGTGTTTTCAATTTTAAAAAAATAAATAAATAAAACGATCCTATAATATGATGCGCTTTTTGTATGAAAATAGACCTGACTAGACTCACTCACCAGCAGTGCACTTTATAATCCGGTGCGCCCTATGGTCCAGAAAATACAGTATTGTAATACAGCAACAGCTCCAATAACACTCAATCCTTGCTGGAGCCACAACACAGGGGTAAAAGAGCCGCATACGGCTCCAGAGCCACACTTTACAGACCACTGGTCTACATGAAGTATTGTTAGGCTGTAAATAAGTAAATACATTGATTCGTTTATTAGCATTTACAAAGTAATCATGATGAATTAAATTTTTTTTAATGCCAAATCTACATCTGCTAATTTTTAAATGTGTTGCTGCATCTAACACAATACAATGTTTAAATTATTTGAGAGGAAAAAAGTGAAGATTTTGTGAGCATGTGGCTTAAATACGCAATATATATATATATATATATATATATATATAAAAATCCTTCAATACATGAATACAGACCAAAAAAAAACTTCACGTAAAGTCTAACAAGATGGTGGCACGCATTCTTGGTTGTTGTAACTTTTTCAGTCTCCGTCCTTTGTAGAACTGTTTCAGGAACTGTGCATGTACATTTCTTACATTTATAGATTCACTGATTTATATTTTCGAATAGGGATTGGTGGGGGAGAAGAAGATAGAATTTGGAAAGTTGCATAGAATTTTTGTTTCATTCTTGTTACTGTATGATCGTGCAAGCTTGGACAGGAGTAAGTGGACTCAGGTATGCCTTTTTGGTGCTCCTCCCTCTCTTTTCTTCTCCCTGTCTCGTGATTTTTTTCTCCACAGGGTGACACATTACTGCAGCATCACCAGATGCATTTTGGACGAAGAAAACTGTCACAGTAATGCACTCTGTAGCGCTTTGAGATTCTAGCAATATATAAACAAATGTGGTATTATTACTACTATTAGCGGACAGTAATGTATTGTACTACAAAGTATAGAACAGTATACTATAGTATGTTACTGTATAATACAGAACAGTAATACAAAACTCAAAACCAGTGAAGTTGGGGATAATTTGCAAGTAAAAACAGAATAGAATGATTTGGAAATCCTTTTCAACTTATATTCAATAAATAGACTGCAAAGACAAGATATTTTTTGTTCAAAGTGAGAAACGCAATTAAAAAAAAATCATTAACTTAGAATTTAATGGCAGCAACACATAGCAAAAAAGTTGGCATAGGGACATTTTTACCACTTTAATAGATGGCCTTTCTTTTTAGCAACACTCAGTAAACGTTTGGGAACTGAGGAGACCAATTTTTGAAGTTTTTCAGGTGGAATTCGCTCCATTTTGTCCACTAAAGACGCTGAGATCATTATCCATGCGTTTGTTACGTCTCGTCTTGATTACTGTAACGTATTATTTTCGGGTCTCCCCATGTCTAGCATTAAAAGATTACAGTTGGTACAAAATGCGGCTGCTAGACTTTTGACAAGAACAACAAAGTTTGATCACATTACGCCTGTACTGGCTCACCTGCACTGGCTTCCTGTGCACTTAAGATGTGACTTTAAGGTTTTACTACTTACGTATAAAATACTACACGGTCTAGCTCCAGCCTATCTTGCCGATTGTATTGTACCATATGTCCCAGCAAGAAATCTGCGTTCAAAAGACTCTGGCTTATTAGTGATTCCTAGAGCCCAAAAAAAAGTCTGCGGGCTATAGAGCGTTTTCCGTTCGGGCTCCAGTACTCTGGAATGCCCTCCCGGTAACAGTTCGAGATGCTACCTCAGTAGAAGCATTTAAGTCTCACCTTAAAACTCATCTGTATACTCTAGCCTTTAAATAGACCTCCTTTTTAGACCAGTTGATCTGCCGCTTCTTTTCTTTCTCCTATGTCCCCCTCTCCCCTGTGGAGGGGGTCCGGTCCGATGACCATGGATGAAGTACTGGCTGTCCAGAGTCGAGACCCAGGATGGACCGCTCGTCGGGACCCAGGATGGACCGCTCGCCTGTATCGGTTGGGGACATCTCTACGCTGCTGATCTGCCTCCGCTTGAGATGGTCTCCTGTGGACGGGACTCTCGCTGCTGTCTTGGATCCGCTTGAACTGAACTCTCGCGGCTGTGTTGGAGCCACTATGGATTGAACTTTCACAGTATCATGTTAGACCCGCTTGACATCCATTGCTTTCGGTCCCCTAGAGGGGGGGGGGGGGTTGCCCACATCTGAGGTCCTCTCCAAGGTTTCTCATAGTCAGCATTGTCACTGGCGTCCCACTGGATGTGAATTCTCCCTGCCCACTGGGTGTGAGTTTTCCTTTCCCTTTTATGGGTTCTTCCGAGGATGTTGTAGTCGTAATGATTTGTGCAGTCCTTTGAGACATTTGTGATTTGGGGCTATATAAATAAACATTGATTGATTGATTGAATTCTTTCCTATTCTTGCTTGATGTACAGCTTAAGTTGTTCAACAGTCCGGGGTCTCCACTGTAGTATTTTAGGCTTCATATTGCGCCACACATTTTCGATGGGAGAAAGGTCTGGACTTCAGGCAAGTCAGTCTAGTACCTGCACTCTTTTACTATGAAGCCACACTGTTGTAACACGTGGCTTGGCATTGTCTTGCTGAAATAAACGGGGGGGTGGGGGGGTGGTCCATGATAACATTGCTTCGACGGCAACATATGTTGCTCCAAAACCTGTATGTACCTTTCAGCATTAATGGTGCCTTCACAGATGTGTAACTTACCCATGCCTTGGGCATTAATACACCCCCATACTATCACAGATGCTTGAACTTTGCTGTCACATTTAAAGCGCATTGTGATGCGCGAAGATGTCACCCCAAGATGCAGCGGACCAAGACTAGAAGGATAGCAGGTAGGAGCTGGTTTAATATACAAAAAAAGGTAAAATAACACTGGTACAAAAGCTAAATAACGGCGTGCCTACACACGGGGAGCTAAAGCTAATAGTTAGCAGGCATCGAGTACAAAGTTCAAGAGAAACGACGTGCAAAGCGCACGTGAAGCTAAGAGGGTAAATGCAAAGCAGAATAAACAAATGTGACTGTCGCTTACCGCAAACTATGAGCCAAGAACGAACTGAGGTAGAATGCAGGCTTAAATACTAAAGTAAACAATTGCCAACAGGTGTGCGTTAAAAAAGCATAGCAGGTGTAACAAAGAAACCATGGAAACGAGATAAAACAGGAAGTGCAAAACTCAGAACAGGAAGAGTCCAAAAATAATTAGAAAACACCAAAAAGGACTCAAAAGCCAGACTAAAGATGTGATCCGGGAACCCGACCGGATCACAACATTTGCGCTTATATAAATCTGTATGGTTCTTTTCTTTTTTTGATCTGGAGGACACAACCTCCAGTTTCCCCCCCAAACATTTGAAATACGGACTTTTCAGACCACAGAACACTTTTACACCTCGCATCAGTCCATCTTAGATAAGCTTGAAGTGTAGTTACTGACAGTGGTTTTCTGATTATATCATCACTTATGCGCAGTGATTTCTCCAGATTCTCTGAACCATTTAATGATATTACGGACCTTATATTGTGAAATCCCTAAATACCTTGCAATAGCTCATTGAGAAATGTTGTTCTTAAACTATTCAACAATTTGCTCACGCATTTGTTCACACAATGGTGACCCTCGGCCCGTCCTGGTTTGTGAATGACTGAGCATTTCATGGAAGCTGCTTTTACACACTCATGTTGTTTATTGATGCAGTACCGCCAGAGGGGTCAAAGGGCCTTAATATCATCGCTTATGTGCAGTGATTTCTCCAGATTCCCTGAACCTTTTAATGATATTACGGACCGTATATTGGGAAATCCCTAAATACCGTGCAATAGCTCGTTGAGAAATGTTGTTCTTAAACTATTCAAAAATTTGCTCACACATTTGTTCACAAAGTGGTGACCTTCGCCCCGTGCTTGTTTGTGAATGACTGAGCATTTCATGGAAGCTGCTTTTATACCCAATCTTGGCACCCACCTGTTCCCATTTAGCCTGTTCACGTGTGGGATGCTCCTCTCTGAGCTGCCACCTTATCGTGGTAGAGGAGTTTGAGTGTCCCAATGATCCTAGGAGCTATGGTGTCTGGGGGCTTTATGCCCCTGGTATGGTCTCCCAAGACAAACAGGTCCTAGGGGAAGGATCAGACAAAGAGCAGCTCAAAGACCTCTATGAAAAAAACAAATCAAGGACCCAGATTTCCCTCGCCCGGACGCGGGTCACCAGGGCCCCCCTCTGGAGCCAGGCCCGGAGTTGGGGCACGATAGTGAGGGCCTGTTGGCCGGGCCTGTTCCCATTAGGCCCGGCCGGGCACAGCCGGAAGAGGCAACTTTGGTCATCCCTCCAATGGGCTCACCACCCATAGCAGGGGCCATAGAAGTCGGGTGCAATGTGAGCTGGGCGGAAGCCAAAGGCTTGTCGGTCCGATCCTCAGCTTCATAAGCTAGCTCTTGGGACGTGGAATGTCATCTCACTGGGGGGAAGGAGCCTGAGCTAGTGCGCAAGGTAGAGAAGTTCCGGCTGGATATAGTCGGACTCACTTCGACGCACAGCAAGGGCTCTGTAACCAGTTCTCTCAAGAGGGGCTGGAATCTCTTCCGCTCTGGCGTTGCCGGCAGTGAGAGGCGATGGGCTGGGGTGGCAATTCTTGTTTCCCCCCGGCTCAAAGCCTGCACGTTGGAGTTCCACCCAGAGGACGAGAGGGTAGCTTCCCTCCGCCTTCGGGTGGGGAGACAGGTCCTGACTGCTGTTTGCACTTACGCGCCAAACGGCAGCTAAAAGTACCCACCCTTTTTGGATTAACTCGGGGGAGTACTAGAGAGCGCCCCCCCCCCCGGCTGATTCCCTCATTCTACTGGGGGACTTCAACGCTCATGTTGGCGGCGACAGTGAAACCTGGAGAGGCGTGATTGGGAAGAATGGCCGCCCGGATCTGAACCAGAGTGGTGTTTTGTTATTGGACTTTTGTACTCGTCACAGATTGTCCATAACAGACACCATGTTCAAACATAAGGGTGTCCATATGTGCACTTGGCACCAGGACACCCTTGGCCGCAGTTCCATGATCGACTTTGTAGTTGTGTCATTGGATTTGCGGCCTCATGTTTTGGACAATCGGGTGAACAGAGGGGCCGAGCTTTCTACTGATCACCACCTGGTGGTGAGTTGACTGCGATGGTTGGAGAGTATGCCAGACAGACCTGGCAGGCCCAAACGCATTGAGTGCGCACTTGCCGCACGCTCGCCCGACACTTCGGCATGAACTTGATGTCACGTTATCGATGGGAAAATGCATTTTTAGACAACATGATTAGCCTGAGCGGCTAGGAGACCCCGTGAGTAACAAGCAGTAGAAAATAGATAAGAAAGGACAAATTTTAAAAAAAAACTTGAGACTTCCCTCGGGCTTGATTTTGGACGCTGGCGGGACGTATTTGGCCTGCGGGCCGTAGATTGGGGGCCCCTCATCTAATCTTTGCAGCTGCCAGGTATTTTTTTCCCAATACTTTTATTGTATGGCGTTTGTTCTATTTTTGACCAAAGTAAGACAAAGAAAACAATCTGAAGTTGTCTTAAGTTTTTAGCTTCAATGCCATGATTTTAATAGTCTGCACAGATTTATCTCTCCATGCGGCCCCTGAGCTAAAATGAGTTGCTGTACACCCCTGATGTACAGTGATACAGTACATGTAACCGCTGCAGCCCAAAAAAAGGGGCAGCATAAATTAGAGAGTAGATTTAGCAGAAAAAAGACATAAACAAAGAGAGGTAGGTAACATAGAAGCGGCTAGACCAGGGGTGCCCATTACGTCGATCACGAGCTACCAGTCAACTGCAGGGGGTGTGTCAGTCGATCTCGAGCCAGGCTTTTAAAAAAAATAGACCTAAAAATTAGTGATCATCAATCATCACCAAGACGTCACTTAAATGACATTCACGGTACCGGAGGGTCTTGTGAGATGACGCTGGCTGCTGCAAGATCATTATTATGAAAATATGACCGAGAGGAAGGCGAGAAACACTTTTTATTTCAACAGACTCTCGCGCCGTACCTTCCGTCAAAACTCTAAAGGCCGACTGCACATTTCCTATCTTCACAAAAAAAGCCCTGCTTCATGCTGCCTGCGCTAACTAAATACAGAGTCTCGGAAAACTGGCGTGCACAAGCGATCCCTCAGAAAGCTGGCGTGCACATCACTTGTGCACGCCAGCTTTCCGAGACTCTTATTTTGTTAGCGCAGGCAGCATGAAGCAGGGCTTTTATTGTGAAGATAGGAAATGTGCAGTCGGCCTTTAGAGTTTTGACGGAAGGGACGACGCGAAAGTCTGTTGAAATAAAAAGTGTTTCTCGCCTTCCTCTCTGTCATTTTTTCATAATAATGAACTGGCAACAGCCATCGTCATCTCACAAGACCCTCGGGTGCCGTGAATGTCAATCAAGCAAGCTACGGAATTTGCCGCCAATGTTTTTCTTGTAAAGTGTATGGAAGCTGGATGAATTAGATGCCAAAAACCAACCACTTTCATGTGGTATTGTACAGAAAGGACAACTTTTTTTCTCCTCCATTTGAAAATGTGGGTGTTATCATCATTACTGTCTGATTCCAATCAATGCAAGTCATCGGAATCAGGTAATACACCAACTTATATTCTTGTCTTCGTGAAAGAAAGACATCTATATGTGTTACACATGCTTGTATTATCATTAAACACATTTAACTTGTTTACAAAAATGTCTCTTTCATAAATAAATAAATATAAATGATATATATAAATGAGGTAGATCCCCTCGAGTTGGTCAATTGAAAAGTAGCTCGCCTGCAGAAAAAGTGTGGGCACCCCTGGGCTAGACAAAAAAATACTGCTTCTATCAAATCATTCTGGATTCTGTTTGATGTGCCAGTAAACACAGTGGATGTTTCCGAATGTTTGGCTAAACATTCATCTTTCTCTGCATAGGAGTCCAATAATTACACATAATTCCCACTATTGGAGGAGCTTGCACTCTCATTACCATGCGAGCTCTTGTTTCCCCAAAAAGCAAGTGGCATTTATCAAGTATTTTAATACCACACGATTTTCCGCTACATTGGCATTGTGGATGCCACGGACATGGCACGGCAGAATCTAAACAAATAATAGCCACAGTCTAATGCGTATCGCTTTATTGATTAGAATGCACAATTTCAAGTCAGGCTGTGGTAAATGATACACAGGGATATAAAATGATTTCAATGTTCGGGGCTCTCCTTTAGAAAACACAACAATTGCTGCCCACAAGTTACCGAACAACGTCATACAGCCCAAAAAAAATCAACATTAAAGCTACATAAAATGTAAGCTTACACAAAGTCTTTGCTGGTGTTGCTTGCTGGATTGGAACGTGGGTAGTTAAGAGTTTTCCCTGAATCCTTCTTGGCGCAGTTGCAGCACAGGAAGGCTCCCCCGATGATGAGGAGGAAAGCAGAGCCCCATCCCACAAAAAGGGCACTTCCGAATTCATACCTGACATCACATGGCGGAGTCAGACAGTTTAACTGATATGTTATTAATCATAGAGACCTCACCTGGAATTAGTTGGAGTGAAGGGGTTGTAAAAATCCTGTGCTATTCTGTTTGCATACCAAGACGTTCCCACCAGTGCCAGGATGCCTGAAAAGTATGAATCAAGAGGTTAAACAAGAGACAGCTCTTTGGGAAATGTTTACACGGATATGTTTTCATGGCACTAAACAACTCTCTACTACCAACTTAACAAACACACATCCACAGTATGCTGCATAGTAAAGGTAATAAAATACATTAATTGCTAAAAGCGATGGGTGCCTTTCATATTTTAATTGACATGATACTAATTCCGGGTACTACAAGAAATCAATACTGGTACTCAATTTTCAATACTTATGTGTGTGTTCAAAAGTGTTAAGAAATGTTAATTGTTTGAAAAAATATAGGTTTTTCATTTAACACTGAGCAGTGCTGTCTGGTGGGTTTCTTTCTGACACCTTTGTCTCATTTGAAAATACTGTACTGTACAGTATTATATACTAGACCAGGGGCGCTGAAACTTTTTCTGCAGGCGAGCAATTTTTCAATTGACCAAGTCGAGGAGATCTACCTCATTCCTATTTATGATTTATACTTATTTATTTATGGAAGAGACATTTTTGTTAACAAGTTAATGGTGTTTAATGATAATACAAGCATGTTTAACACACATAGATTCCTTTTTTTCATGAAGACAAGAATATAAGTTGGTGTATTTGATTCTGATGACTTGCATTGATTGGAATTAGACAGTGGTGCTGATAACGTCCGCATTTTCAAATGGAGGAAAAAAAAAAGTCCTCCTTTCTGTCCAATACCACATGAAAGTGGTTGGATTTGGCATCTCATTCGTCCAACTTGCATACTCCTTTTTAAACACTTTGTTATGAGAGTACATATGTGTGTGGCCCTTTAATGTCTGGCAGCAGGTGAGTGACGTCAGTGAGTGTGCGGGTGGGCAAGCAAGTGAGAAAGCGGTCGCTGAGGGCGGGGGAGAAATACATTGGCATCAAACTCCGTAGCTTGCTAGCTTGTGCACGCTAGCTTTCTGAGACTCTTATTTTGTTAGCACAGGCAGGATGAAACAGGTCTTTTATGGTGAAGACAGGAACTGTGCAGTCGGTCTTTAGAGTTTTGACAGTAGGTACGGAGTCTCTAGAAATAAAATGTGTTTCCCTGCGTCCGCCCTGTTAGTGATTTTTTTCTTAAATATGAGCTCGCAGCAGCCAGCGTCATCTCACAAGATCCTCGGGTGCCGAGAATGTCAAACAACTGACGAAAGTGAAGTCTTGGTATGATTGATGATTGCTCATTTTTATGTCTATTTTTTAATGCCTGGCTTGAGATCGACTGACACACCCTCCGAGATCGACCAGTCGATCGCGATCGACGTAATGGGCACCCCTGGTAGACTTTGCATACTGATACAATTCCTTTACTTTAGATGGCCGTTATGTATAGACTACGGTGTGTTTCCTTAGCCAGGAAGTAGTCTTTGTTACTGAATTTGATTTGCCAGTCATTTCTTTTGTTGTGCCCGAGAAAGTTTTAATAAATATTGTACTTATTAGACACCAAATGTTTGATTGCAACGTGCATATTAGTTGTAGTTTTGATTACTACATTTAGAGATGTTGAAATCGGGCAGCACGATGGAAGAGGGGTTAGTGCGTCTGCCTCACAATACGAAGGTCCTGAGTAGTCCTGGGTTCAATCCCGGGCTCGGGATCTTTCTGTGTGGAGTTTGCATGTCCTCCCCGTGACCCTCCGGGTACTCTGGCTTCCTCCCACCTCCAAAGACATGCACCTGGGTATAGGTTGATTGGCAACACTAAATTGGCCCTAGTGTGTGAACGTGAGTGTGAATGTTGTCTGTCTATCTGTGTTGGCCCTGCGATGAGGTGGTGACTTGTCCAGTGTGTACCCCGTCTTCCGCCCGATTGTAGCTGAGATAGGCCCCAGCGCCCCCCACGACCTCAAAGGGAATAAGCCGTAGAAAATGGATGGATGGATGGAGATGTTGAAATCCAAAACCCGAAACAGAGCAGCGCCCCTAGTGGCTGGCAGATTCAGGCCAGATGCCAGCCCCCACCCCTCTTGTTGCTAGTCTTGGGGTTTCTGTGTCAACATGTGTAAATGTGGTTAGGCGATAGAGGTATTTTTCTTCGTCCCAGTCTGTGTCCCATACCCCCGTAGGAGCCCAATCCAAGATCGACTCCATACCCCCGTAGGAGCCCAATCCAAGATCGACTCCATACCCCCGTAGGAGCCCAATCCAAGATCGACTCCATACCCCCGTAGGAGCACAATCCGAGATCGACTCCATACCCCCGTAGGAGCCCAATCCGAGATCAACTCCATACCCCCGTAGTAGCACAATCCGAGATCGACTTTTTTTTTTTAACTCATTCTTGCAACTGCATCTACCTTTTTTACAACCTTTTACTGGCAGTCGGAAGTGGTGACTCATAAGTGTTCCTGTTTTGTTACCCTGTACAATGTGTGTCTGCTATCAAACGGGTTTGTGTTTAAAATTGAATGTCGTACTTGTGCTACGACAATAAAGAGCCTTCTGACATGTCTTTTGATCTTCTAATGCTAATCAATACCATGTATATGGCAAACCCTTTATATATTAGCATTGAGCTAGTACATTTTGAAAAGTGGAGCCTAGTTGTACTTTTGAGGATCTTTGAGCAACTTTTTCCGGCGTGATGTCATGTGCACAAATGTAAAAAAAAATATGGCATTGTTTGATTTTAGGTGAATCACCTGGTAGTAACGACGGACTTTGGTCTGTACCTAAAAAAAGTACAGAATTTGGGATCCATCCCTAATTGCAAAACTCTTAATTTGACAAAAGTTTTTGTGGCAACTGAAGCAATAAAAACATTTTTCTAATATGTCCCCTCCTGTGGCTGTGGCCCTCAACGATCGCATTTGTTTAAAGGGAATCACCAGAAATGATCAACATGATGCCGGCAGTTAAAGCCACTTTGTCCTTCTGCTCGGGTTGTTCAGCCAGACATGTGGTGCACTTCATGCCTACTGCGGCCAACAAGATGGATATCAAGGCGATCAAGATGGATGCCAACATCAGTCCACGCGTGCCCATAACAATGCCTGCAGAGACAAACACAAACAAACAAACACAAGCCGTCTGTTACTCAGTAACATTTATTTGTTTTCAATGCAATTACTGTATTGACCTGAGAATACAACTGCCAAAAAGTGCAAATTTATCATTATCACCATTAATGTGTAAATGTAGAGTGAATGAATTATGGGTTTTAGTTTTTCACTGTTAAGCGTTTTGAGTGTCTAAAAACCGCTCTATGAGTATGACACATAATCATTATTATTATTAATGTTGATTTACTTTGTGGACTTGGAGAAGGCATTCGACCGTGTCCCTCGGGAAGTCCTGTGGGGAGTGCTCAGAGAGTATGGGGTATCGGACTGTCTTATTGTGGCGGTCCGCTCCCTGTATGATCAGTGCCAGAGCTTGGTCCGCATTGCCGGCAGCAAGTCGAACACATTTCCAGTGAGGGTTGGACTCCGCCAAGGCTGTCCTTTGTCAACGATTCTGTTCATAACTTTTATGGACATAATTTCTAGGCGCAGTCAAGGCGTTGAGGGGTTCCGGTTTGGTAAAAGCAGGATTAGGTCTCTGCTTTTTGCAGATGATGTGGTCCTGATGGCTTCATCTGACCGGGATCTCCAGCTCTCACTGGATCGGTTCGCAGCCGAGTGTGAAGCGACCGGAATGAGAATCAGCACCTCCAAGTCCGAGTCCATGGTTCTCGCCCGGAAAAGGGTGGAATGCCATCTCCGGGTTGGGGAGGAGACCCTGCCCCAAGTGGAGGAGTTCAAGTACCTAGGAGTCTTGTTCACGAGTGAGGGAAGAGTGGATCGTGAGATCGACAGGCGAATCGGTGTGGCGTCTTCAGTAATGCGGACGTTGTACCGATCCGTTGTGGTGAAGAAGGAGCTGAGCCAGAAGGCAAAGCTCTCAATTTACCGGTCGATCTACGTTCCCATCCTCACCTATGGTCATGAGCTTTGGGTCATGACCGAAAGGATAAGATCACGGGTACAAGCGGCCGAAATGAGTTTCCTCCGCCGGGTGGCGGGGCTCTCCCTTAGAGATAGGGTGAGAAGCTCTGCCATCCGGGAGGAGCTCAAAGTAAAGCCGCTGCTCCTCCACATCGAGAGGAGCCAGATGAGGTGGTTCGGGCATCTGGTCAGGATGTCACCCGAACGCCTCCCTAAGGAGGTGTTTAGGGCACGTCCAACCGGTAGGAGGCCACGGGGAAGACCCAGGACACGTTGGGAAGACTATGTCTCCCGGCTGGCCTGGGAACGCCTCGGGATCCCCCGGGAAGAGCTAGACAAAGTGGCTGGGGAGAGGGAAGTCTGGGTTTCCCTGCTTAGGCTGTTGCCCCCGCGACCCGACCTCGGATAAGCGGAAGATGATGGATGCATGGATGGATGGATGTTGATTTACTTGTTTTGACACTAGTGTGGCGGAAAGTGCATTTTTGAAAATATCTGTCCAGGTTTAAACATTTAATTTACAACAGTCTGAGAGTCCTAAATGCATGGAGGAAACAGAGGGAGAGATGCAATCGGAAATAGACGCTTTGTGTGCACGCTGAGACTGCTGTGGTTGTTGTTGGCTCTTTTTGATGAAGTGATTGTTGAGCTATCACTTCATCATGTGTAACTTCAGTAGGGAGGTCAGTAGACAAGGGCAATTGTAGTTTTATGCAGAATATAGAAGTGTTTTTCATGATCTGGCATCTTTGCTGCTTTTAGTTGCAGGGTCACAGGGCGGAACAATCTTCCCCAACTCCTCAGTCCCATTTCCTCCAGACTGCTTGAACCAGGGGTGCCCACACTTTTTCTGCAGGCGAGCTACTTTTCAATTGACCAACTCGAGGGGATCTACCTCATTTATATATATCATTTATATTTATTTATTTATGAAAGAGACATTTTTGTAAACAAGTTAAATGTGTTTAATGATAATACAAGCATGTGTAACACATATAGATGTCTTTCTTTCACAAAGACAAGAATATAAGTTGGTGTATTACCTGATTCTGATGACTTGCATTGATTGGAATCAGACAGTAATGATGATAACGCCCACATTTTCAAATGGAGGAGAAAAAACGTTGTCCTTTCTCTACAATACCACATGACAGTGGTTGGTTTTTGGCATCTAATTCATCCAGCTTCCATACACTTTACAAGAAAAACATTGGCGGCAAATTCCGTAGCTTGCTTGATTGACATTCACGGCACCCGAGGGTCTTGTGAGATGACGCTGGCTGCTGCCAGTTCATTATTATGAAAAAATGACAGAGAGGAAGGCGAGAAACACTTTTTATTTCAACAGACTTTCGCGCCGTCCCTTCCGTCAAAACTCTAAAGGCCGACTGCACATTTCCTATCTTCACAATAAAAGCCCTGCTTCATGCTGCCTGCGCTAACAAAATAAGAGTCTCTGAAAGCTGGCGTGCACAAGTGATGTGCACGCCAGCTTTCTGAGGGATCGCTTGTGCACGCCAGTTTTCCGAGACTCTGTATTTAGTTAGCGCAGGCAGCATGAAGCAGGGCTTTTATTGTGAAGATAAGAAATGTGCAGTCGGCCTTTAGAGTTTTGACGGAAGGTACGGCGCGAGAGTCTGTTGAAATAAAAAGTGTTTCTCGCCTTCCTCTCGGTCATATTTTAATAATAATGATCTTGCAGCAGCCAGCGTCATCTCACAAGACCCTCCGGTACCGTGAATGTCATTTAAGTGACGTCTTGGTGAAGATTGATGATCACTAATTTTTAGGTCTATTTTTTTTAAAAGCCTGGCTGGAGATCGACTGACACACCCCCCGCGGTCGACTGGTAGCTCGCGATCGACGTAATGGGCACCCCTGGCTTAAACTGTCCAGTCCATTCACTCGGCGCCAGTAGCTTCCTGATGGTTCACCCTTCCAGTCGTGTTCATCTCCTCAACTTTGGCTACACTCCTGCTTCTCATTTCCTGTGACTATGCTCCAATGCTGCTGTGTACTGTTAATCGTTTTACACACCTTTTTTGTTAATTTTCAATTTTTGTCCGCATCCTTGCTTGTTTTTCTCCACTCCTTTTTGAGTGTTTTTTTTTTTTCAAATATTCTTTTTACTTTTTCTCCTTATTGGGTCCTACTCCGGCAAAACTGATCGTGACAGTGTTGGCAAATCTGAGCATGCTTTTGAGGGGCAGCAATTCTAAACATGCCTTGTTGTTACCAAGGGCATCGCCAGACAGATTTCACTGGGGCACGTGCCCCAGTGTTGATCTGCAGTGCCCCAGTAAAAAATTCACCAATAAAAAAAAACGCTTCAGTTTTAAGTCCACATAACATAGACAACAGCGCACATACTACTTAGTATGGTAATTGATTGCTATTGTATTCACTTCACGTAACAATGAACACATGGCTAATTAATATGGTAATTTATTCACGTGTGGATCTAGACTTCAGTTGAGAGAGAGAGAGAGGGAGAGAGGATGAGAATCACTGCGTGAGGTAGGTAACGTTAGCCAACAACAGTTTGTTAATTACATTATTTTGATTTTGATTTCACTCAAACTGTAACTCCTAGGTGGATTTAAGAAAGTTATTCGCCCGCAGCAGGGAAAAAACCGCAAGGAATGAGAGATGTAAGTGAAGTCCTAGCTAGCTAGGCAACATCATTGTCTTAAGTTAATGCTAAGTTAGCTAATATTATTCTTTGTATCAAGACAAACATTAATTTGCTGTACGAGCTGTCGGGGAATTTCCAAAGAACATGAAACATAATGTTGGTTATTGTCTGCTGGTTCTGCATCAATGATGATTTGGAGTAAGCATGTGTGAGTTGAGTGCTTCTCAAATGCTTTATCTTCAGGAAGAAAAACATTTTTCCATATCATCAAGTCGTGAGCCAAATTTTTAAATCATTCAAGTTTATTTCACAGAAAAATAGCACAGTAGACTTGTCTTGTTAATCGGTGTGACTTTGACTAAAATAATCTTGTTTTGTCACCAGAAAAATGGCTACAGCTAAAGCATCTGGTTTTGTTTCCAGAAAAAAAATAGTAACATTTTTGTATTTGTTTTCAGAAAGATGGCTGAAAATATCGAGTTTTGTTGCCCCATTTAGACTTTTGAAAAAGATATTTCCATGTCTGTCCTGAGTCCTCCTCCAACTTGTTAGTCGGTTTGCCTTTTGCTAAAATACTCACTAATAGTCACTAGAAAAATGGCTAAAAATATCTGGTTTTGTTGCCACAATTTGAGTTTTTTCTCCCTAAACTTTGTTTTTTTTCATGCACACATCTGACTGCGACTCACTGAAAATGACACACAATCCACTTTTATGTCACGACCCGGCAGTTGGGAACCACTGGTCAACTGTATAACAGTTACTGTAATATTTCCATGTCTGTCCAGAGTGATTGACCACTTTGCAAAAATGAAAAGGAGACGTTACAGTTTACTTCTCAGATAATGATTCCCTGAACAGACACACAACAGTTGTTCATTTATTCTACTACTGTGGCTTTATTGTTTTGTGTATATTTTATAGTTTTGTGTATCTGAAATAGGATTAGCCACATTGCCATAAATGGAAATTAAATAATATAAAAGAACCCAGAGATGTAGGGGTGCTTTATTTTTTGTTTTACTTTTGTAGATGTTAAATTTGCAGATGATTACTGCAATAAATAATTCAAAAAGATTCATTTCTCTTCCGTTTTGCTTTTACCAGTAGCAGTTTAGAAGTCAGGAGTAAAATAGTGCACAAGTAGGTCAAATGCATTAGTTAATTTCAGGTGGTTAATCAAAGATCCATACAACATAATCTGATATGATTTCATAGTTTAAAGCACTATTTATGTATTTTTTATGATAAATAAGTGCTAAAAATGTTTTTGCTTGCGAGCTTTGCATGCTCCCATGAATTATTTGTGCCCCAGTACAGTATTAGGTCTAGTGACGCCCCATGTTGTTACACTGATCACTTCTGACTGTTGGTATTATTAGGGCTGTCAAGTGATTACTTTTTTAAAATCAGATTAATTACAATTTACTTCTGTGGTTAATCATTATTAATCTCAGTCTATTATTTGTTTGCATAAATAACATTTGCTCAAGAAAATACCCAAATATTTGTGTACAAATGCAATTTGCTTGTCAGAATGTCATACAAAAGCATTCTTTTTATGTTTTGCTGAAATGCAAGTCATCGATTCCCTCAAAACCTGGTGACAATAAGAATAATAAGAATTAAGTGCACATTTTGAAAGTCTGCTGTTTGCAATAATCTTGCAAACAAGGTACAGTTACTAATTGATACTGTAGTAAACACACTCATAAACAGTGCCCCATTTAATCTTTTTTAGTTTAAAGAGTTGTTTAAACAGGTTTGTTTACCCTTTTCAGATGACAATGCTGATCACTTGTTTCGATACAATGTGACCCCAGCTCCTTGTGATTACTTATAATGTCAAACGTTTCACATTCAGTCAGTAGTTGCAAGTTCAATCAATCAATCAATCAATGTTTACTTATAGAGCCCTAAATCACTAGTGTCTCAAAGGGCTGCACAAACCACCACGACATCCTCGGTAGGCCCACATAAGGGCAAGGAAAACTCCCACCCAGTGGGACATCGGTGACAATAATGACCCAGTGGGACGTCGGTGACAATAATGACTATGAGAACCTTAGAGAGGAGGAAAGCAATGGATGTCGAGCGGGTCTAACATGATACTGTGAAAGTTCAATCCACAATGGATCCAACACAGTCGCGAGAGTCCAGTCCAAAGCGGATCCAACACAGCAGCGAGAGTCCCGTTCACAGCGGAGCCAGCAGGAAACCATCCCAAGCGGAGGCGGATCAGCAGCGCAGAGATGTCCCCAGCCGATACACAGGCAAGCAGTACATGGCCACCGGATCGGACCGGACCCCCTCCACAAGGGAGAGTGGGACATAGAAGAAAAAGAAAAGAAACGGCAGATCAACTTGTCTAAAAAGGGAGTCTATTTAAAGGCTAGAGTATACAGATGAGTTTTAAGGTGAGACTTAAATGCTTCTACTGAGGTAGCATCTCGAACTGTTACCGGGAGGGCATTCCAGAGTACTGGAGCCCGAACGGAAAACGCTCTATAGCCCGCAGACTTTTTTTGGGCTTTGGGAATCACTAACAAGCCGGAGTCCTTTGAACGCAGATTTCTTGCCGGGACATATGGTGCAATACAATCGGCAAGATAGGATGGAGCTAGACCGTGTAGTATTTTATACGTAAGTAGTAAAACCTTAAAGTCACATCTTAAGTGCACAGGAAGCCAGTGCAGGTGAGCCAGTACAGGCGTAATGTGATCAAACTTTCTTGTTCTTGTCAAAAGTCTAGCAGCCGCATTTTGTACCAACTGTAATCTTTTAATGCTAGACATGGGGAGACCCGGAAATAATACGTTACAGTAGTTGAGGCGAGACGTAACAAACGCATGGATAATGATCTCAGCGTCTTTAGTGGACAGAATGGAGCGAATTTTTGCGATATTACGGAGATGAAAGAAGGCCGTTTTAGTAACGCTTTTAATGTGTGCCTCAAAGGAGAGAGTTGGGTCGAAGATAATACCCAGATTCTTTACCGTGTCGCCTTGTTTAATTGTTTGGTTGTCAAATGTTAGAGTTGTATTATTAAATAGAGTTCGGTGTCTAGCAGGACCGATAATCAGCATTTCCGTTTTTTTGGCGTTGAGTTGCAAAAAGTTAGCGGACATCCATTGTTTAATTTCATTAAGACAGTTGATGCTTTTGTTTGCGTCATCCAGTTGGTTTATCCTTGATGTAGTTATGCTTCTCCTAGATATTGGTGCCTCTCCTTGGTGTTTTAAGATGTTAGATGTCCTGCATGCGGTGGATGTACGTTTCGATACAATGTGACCCCAGCTCCTTATGATTACTTACAATGTCAAACGTTTCACATTCAGTCAGTAGTTGCACGTTGATGCTTTTGTTTGCGTCATCCAGTTGGTTTATCCTTGATGTAGTTATGCCTCTCCTAGGTATTGGTGCCTCTCCTTGGTGTTTTAAGATGTTAGATGTCCTGCATGCGGTGGATGTACGTTTAGCACAGCTATTGTGTATCTTACCTTTCTGTGACAACAATGACTCAGTAAACTTTGCCAGCGTAGCATTCTTCTCTGCTTCTTGGCGATGTCGCTAGCATTCATGCTAGCATAAAGTTAACGACGCAAGCAAAACAGTATCATAAACTGACTAGCGGCAATCCATCACTGCTTGCTGAGGATGGTGTCTGCTGTTTGCTTTCACCTCAGAGCCTCCAAGACACAAAAACGTCTCCAATATCCCAAGGATAAGTCACTGGATTTGTTGCAATGTTTACGGAAAAAAAATCATCAAGAAGATTGGCAACTATGTGCATATGCACATAGATGAACCGGAATAAAAATGCTTCATGTAACGTGTCCGACCCAATCACACACGTTCGGATCAAAATTTTATTCTAATCGAGACAGTTGGTTTATGCCAAAAGTCGTTTGTATTGGAGCGCATGAAAACACATATTCCAAAATTCGGGTTGGAGTTATCCTTAAGGCGCATGTCTCTGATGTCAGCTATACCTGTACTTACACGGAGGGCGCTATAGCTCGGTTGGTAGAGTGGCCGTGCAAGCAACTTGAGGGTTCCAGATTCGATCCCCGCTTCTGCCATCCTAGTCACTGCCGTTGTGTCCTTGGGCAAGATACTTTACCCACCTGCTCCCAGTGCTACCCACACTGGTTTAAAAATTTAACTTATATATTGGGTTTCACTATGTAAAGCGCTTTGAGTCACTAGAAAAAAAGCGCTATATAAATATAATTCGCTTCTCTTCGGTGGGAGAGTGGGGACTAACTTTAATGGTCTCGGAATGAAGCGATTGCCTTGCTGTTGTCTCCTCCTATTCAACATTTACTGACAGCGTAATATAGTGTTGAGTTTGTTGCTTTAAAACGACACTCACAAAAACAAAAGTAGGGTCATCGACACGTGTCGAAGTAAAAATAAAATAAGGGAACCAGTTATCACCTTAAATAGCTGTTTAATTCACAACCTTACAGCTACTCCAAGTGCTAACTGGCTGGCCTCAGACACATACGCAGAATGTCTTAACATGAAAACATGCGCCAACTTATACATATCACAAAATAATTTGCACAGAACAGCTATATTTCAAAAAGAGAGGTAAAACAAAAGTAGTGAACGGACAGAACAAATTATGAATAAATACCGTGATAACGGCGGACAAGCAGAAATGCACAAAGCTTTGGTTGTTTACAGTGGAAGTCGACTGCTTATTCAGCACCTGCAGCGAGCGAACTCGTCCAAAAGATGGCACCACAAACAATAACAGACCTTTTCATTCAGGTCATGTTCTGCGCATGTCAAAGTAAAGTATTCCGATTTAAGGTGTGATGCGTTAAAATGCACGTCAAAATAATTTTTTTCAGGGTACATGTCTATCCATCCATCCATTTTCTACCGCTTATACCCTTTGGGCTTGCAGGGGGCGCTGGTGCCTATCTCAGCTACAATCGGGCAGAAGGCGGGGTACACCCTAGACAAGTCGCCACCTCATCGCAGGGCCTCATGGTCCACGTACACAGTAATAATCTTCTCCGAAACATCCATCCATCCATCCATCCAACTTCTTCTGCTTATCTGAGGTCGGGTCACGGGGGCAGCAGCCTAAGCAGGGAAGCCCAGACTTTCCTCTCCCCAGCCACTTCGTCCAACTCTTCCCGGGGATCCCGTGGCGTTCCCAGGCCAGCCGGGAGACATAGTCTTCCCAAGGTGTCTTGGGTCTTCCCCGTGGCCTCCTACCTGTCGGATGTGCCCTAAACATCTCCCTAGGGAGTCATTTGGGTGGCATCCTGACAAGATGCCCGAACCACCTCATCTGGCTCCTCTCGATGTGAAGGAGCAGCGGCTTTACTTTGAGCTTCTCCCGGATGGCAGAGCTTTTCACCCTATCTCTAAGGGAGAGCCCCGCCACCCGAAGGAGGAAACTCATTTCGGCCGCTTGTACCTGTGATCTTGTCTTTTCGGTCATAACACAAAGGTCATGACCATAGGTGAGGATGGGAACGTAGATCGACCAGTAAATTGAGAGCTTTGCATTCCTGCTCAGCTCCTTCTTCACCATAACGGATCAATACAGCGTCCGGAAGATGATCAGATTAAATGAATGTTGTCATGAACACATTGCTAATGTTGGCGCCATCCTCTAGTATATGTTTCACCTTAAGACAGTATTTTAAACTTGATGTGTGCCAATGATAAGAACGTTTGTAGATACAATACCAATAAGTTACTTAAGTTTTATCAAAAGTTCTGTTTTGAAGCAAAATTGGTTACTTCATCGCGATCACAGACCATGCAACAAATGTGCACGTCTTCCAGGTTAAGATTTAACCCAGATGTGATTATTTTCATTCATATTTGATAACGCAATAATTTATTTGTAGTAATCACATGTGTTAACGTTAACAGCCCTAGTTATCATACATCTTAAGTGGAATATGTTGATATGTTGTACTAAAATGGTTTAAAAGTTAAAATGGCGTAATTTTTTGTCATGTAGTTAAATGATTGGTACTTTTGTTAGTAATCTGACACCCTCAGTAAGAATGGTTAGTGCAGTCCATACTATTAATACCATTGTGGCCTTTACTTGCGGTTTTAAAACACGTGTGTTTGCGTGAAGTAAAGATAGGGGTCCAAACTACGGCGTCTTCAATCTCGCCTGTGAGACGTCAAGTTTAATACAAAGGTTGACTTGCTAAAGTTATTTTTAACTGTCTTAAAGTTATTTCATTGTTAATATGCCACCATTTTTGAGGACAACGGTAATAAATGTGTTCAATGACTGAGTTATACCCTGTCAACTAATGTGAATATTTTATCGCCAAGAAAACGGAAATGCTGATTATCGGTCCAGCTAGACACCGACCTCTATTTAATAATACAACTTTAACATTTGACAACCAAATAATAAAACAAGGTGACTCGGTAAAAAATCTGGGTATTATCTTCGACCCAACTCTCTCCTTTGAGTCACACATTAAAAGCGTTAGTAAAACGGCCTTCTTTCATCTCCGTAATATCGCTAAAATTCGCTCCATTTTGTCCACTAAAGACGCCGAGATCATTATCCATACGTTTGTTACGTCTCGTCTCGATTACTGTAACGTATTATTTTCGGGTCTCCCCATGTCTAGCGTTAAAAGATTACAGTTGGTACAAAATGCGGCTGCTAGACTTTTGACAAGAACAAGAAAGTTTGATCACATTACGCCTGTACTGGCTCACCTGCACTGGCTTCCTGTGCACTTAAGATGTGACTTTAAGGTTTTACTACTTACGTATAAAATACTACACGGTCTAGCTCCAGTCTATCTTGCCGATTGTATTGTACCATATGTCCCGGCAAGAAATCTGCGTTCAAAAGACTCCGGCTTATTAGTGATTCCTAGAGCCCAAAAAAAGTCTGCGGGCTATAGAGCGTTTTCCGTTCGGGCTCCAGTACTCTGGAATGCCCTCCCGGTAACAGTTCGAGATGCTACCTCAGTAGAAGCATTTAAGTCTCACCTTAAAACTCATCTGTATACTCTAGCCTTTAAATAGACTCCCTTTTTAGACCAGTTGATCTGCCGCTTCTTTTCTTTCTCCTATGTCCCCCCCTCCCTTGTGGAGGGGGTCCGGTCCGATGACCATGGATGAAGTACTGGCTGTCCAGAGTCGAGACCCAGGATGGACCGCTTGTCGGGACCCAGGATGGACCGCTCGCCTGTATCGGTTGGGGACATCTCTACGCTGCTGATCCGCCTCCGATTGAGATGGTCTCCTGTGGACGGGACTCTCGCTGCTGTCTTGGATCCGCTTGAACTGGACTCTCGCGGCTGTGTTGGAGCCACTATGGATTGAACTTTCACAGTATCATGTTAGACCCGCTCGACATCCATTGCTTTCGGTCCCCTAGAGGGGGGCGGGGGGTTGCCCACATCTGAGGTCCTCTCCAAGGTTTCTCATAGTCAGCATTGTCACTGGCGTCCCACTGGATGTGAATTCTCCCTGCCCACTGGGTGTGAGTTTTCCTTGCCCTTTTGTGGGTTCTTCCGAGGATGTTGTAGTCGTAATGATTTGTGCAGTCCTTTGAGACATTTGTGATTTGGGGCTATATAAATAAACATTGATTGATTGATTGATTGATCTACAGTTTTTCGCTGCAATTGACTGGTAACCAGACAAGGGTATACCCCAATTAAAGTCCACGGGTATAGACTCCAGCTTACCTGCGACCGTACAGTGAGGAAGGATACACTGTATACAAAATGGGTGGATGGATGAAGGTCTTGAAATGGAAGGGTCTTCTTATATTTGGTGTGTCCAAAACCAGGCAATACAAACTTGTTTTGCCACTTCTTATAAAGCGTTTAAATAACATTTGAAGTAAACCAATTTATATTTGGTGAATTGGTATCTCGGGCTTCACGGTGGGAGAGGGGTTAGTGCGTCTGCCTCACAATGCAAAGTTCCTGCAGTCCTGGGTTCAAATCCAGGCTCGGGATCTTTCTGCGTGGAGTTTGTATGTTCTCCCCGTGAATGCGTGGGTTCCCTCCAGGTACTCCGGCTTCCTCCCACTTCCAAAGACATGCACCTGGGGATAGGTTGATTGGCAACACTAAATTGGCCCTAGTGTGTGAATGTGAGTGTGAATGTTGTCTGTCTATCTGTGTTGGCCCTGCGATGAGGTGGCGACTTGTCCAGGGTGTACCCCGCCTTCTGCCCGATTGTAGCTGAGATAGGCACCAGCGCCCCCCGCGACCCCAAAAGGGAATAAGCGGTAGAAATGGATGGATGGATGGAATTGGTATCTCATGAAGTAAGTTCCTCTAAGGTACCCATTTCCAAAATAAACACTAACTTTGAATTGTTTTAGAGTATGAATCATTTGTGGCATGACTGTACATGCTGAAGACGACAATAAGTAAGGCTCCATATATGGTGTAGGTGACATCATAGGGAGGTGCTTTCTAGTCCCTGTTATTGCTCTGCGTTCTCCTTTCCTCCCGCTTCTCAGGCTGTTTGAAGATGTTGGTATTTGGCAGACATGTCCCTGCGTGCAAGGGGAATACTGCACTTTCTGACGCCTCGAGGGAGGGTACAAAATGAGTTGAAAACATTTACAAATAAGTTATTTTCATAGAATATATACTTTTTTTGATGCTCTATTTGACATCATGGGATCAGGTCATGTTTGTAATAAGATCATTTCAAAAAAGTAACATTGATAACAAGGCATTATAAAACAAAAGTTTACCTGGCAGTTGGAGAAGTGAGTCGTACACTTTACATTGAATCTGGCCTGTGCTCTGTGATGCACACGACTTCCACAGGCCTTCATAAAGTGCCTGCGCAGTTATGATGTTGTCTCCTGCATACGACGAAGCTTTCCACTCCACCATGACTGTGGACGCGATGGAGCCAATGAAGCCCAGGAAAGCCAGTGAGAAGCCGAGAATTTGTATTCCAGCATTTGCCATAGTTAAAATCCAGAAGAAAAATAAATAAAACAGAAGTGATTCAAACAGAATTTTTTAAATACCCCAAAATGTTTAAAAGGAGCTTATGTTTGGCTGCTCTGATTCCTTCTCTTCCTCGCACAATCTTTAAGGAGTGACCAGGAGCAAAGGGAGGATCCACTACCCTTGCACCAGGTTAGGGTCGTGTGTGCGCTCTCTAGTGGATATGGGAAATCCCGCAGAAATGGAAGGTAACAATCCTGGACAGAAAAATCCAAACCATTGGTTCGGATAATTAAAAAAGAAAATTACATATGTTTTTTTAGTGAAACTGTCAGACTTTTCATTCAGTGGTGTGCCATCAATCAATCAATCAATGTTTACTTATATAGCCCTAAATCACTAGTGTCTCAAAGGGCTGCACAAACCACTACGACATCCTCGGTAGGCCCACATAAGGGCAAGGAAAACTCACACCCAGTGGGACGTCGGTGACAATGATGACTATGAGAACCTTGGAGAGGAGGAAAGCAATGGATGTCGAGCGGGTCTAACATAATACTGTGAAAGTTCAATCCATAATGGATTCAACACAGTCGCAAGAGTCCAGTCCAAAGCGGATCCAACACAGCAGCGAGAGTCCCGTTCACAGCGGAGCCAGCAGGAAACCATCCCAAGCGGAGGCGGATCAGCAGCGCAGAGATGTCCCCAGCCGATACACAGGCAAGCAGTACATGGTTTCATTCAGGGGTGTGCCGTCAGGGCCAGCAAGGTCTTCTCTGCTGGCCTAACATAACTAGAAACCATGATCATATTTAAAGTATTTTTCTATTTACTTTGCCTAAATAACTAAAAGTATTCATATTCTCTTCATGTCATATTATGCTCCTTCCATCACTGTTGTTTTTAGGTTATAGAGTTTTTATCCAATCAGAAGTCAGATAGTTTATGTTGTCATGCTGTACCAAATCTGCCGGAGGCCTTCAGAATCAACAATGCGGGTGTCCGTGCACCGTCAGTGAACGGGCGCAAACATTTGACGGACAGTTGCAATAGCCAATCAGATCACAAGTTTTTGTCAGTAAGGCCTTCTAGATGGCCTAAGGCAGATTTATATTGTGATGTTTTGAGCTAGGTAATGTAAGGACTCCATTACCCAGCATGCCACAGTAGTGAAGAGTATGCACAGTAGCCCTGTTTAGATTGTAGCCATGTTATTGACGAGCACGCTGTGGAGTAAACTTTGAGAACTCAGCCAACTCGAGACAAAACATATTTGCAAGGCCATTTTCAAGAAGGATATTTAGAGAGAAACTACATCCTATGAGACTATGTCAGCCAACCCCGGAAGCTCGAATAGGTCATACAAATTGTGAGTTCAGATATTTTGTTTCTTTATTTTTTCACGTTTAATATATTTTTGCAATTTTAATTTTGACGGTACCACATATGTTTTAATTGCTGATGCCGGTTTATTGATTTTTAAATGCGCCTAAAAATAACCAGTTTTATACACTGTTGGTGGTGCTTCAATGGCCAGAAGTGCATAAATGTGTTCCTGTATAGCATTTCTCCAGTAATGTTCATGTGATGACATAAATTATGGTATTTTAAGAGGTAATCATTGGACACAAGACATCACTGAAAGATGAGGTGGGGAACACACGGTCCGCCATTGGTTTCATTTAACAATGTATTTATTATTGTGGTTATGAATGGCAATTGTACTGAATTACACTGTTATAAATGGTAAATATGTTATACTTGTATGGCTCCTTTCTTCCTTCAAGGTACTTAAAAGCGCTTTGACATTATTTCCACATTCCACTATTAATACACACATTCACACACTGATGGCGGGAGCTGCCATGCAAGACCACAACCCATCAGAAGAAAGGGTGAAGTGTCTTGCTCGAGGACACAATGGACGTGACTAGGATGTCAGAGGCAGGATCGAACCAGGAAGTTGTTGGCACGGCTGCTCTACCAACCGTCTGGTTGGTAAATTAATACATTTAAGGAATAATATATAGCAGGGGTCGGGAACCTTTTTGGCTGAGAGAGCCAAGAATCCAAATATTTTAATATGTATTTCCGTAAGAGCCATATCATTTTTTTTTTAACACTAAACACAACTAAACGCGTGCATTTTAAAGACCAACATTACCAGAGTATAATAGGTCTCGTATTCTTTGTAATAACGTTCATATTCTGAAGCCAACTGTGGAGGGGCGTGGCCTGCAGCGAAGCGGGGTGTGCCAGGAGCGGCCTCGAAATCAGCGACAGGTGCGTAGATGGCCCACTTGGGCCTTGTTATCTAATCACCTGTCGCTCTGTTATAAGCAGCAGCCGGGAGGAGAGACAGGGTTGGAGCTGGAGCCAGAGCCAGAGCCAGAGCGAGAACGAAAGAGAAAAACACAATTGTTGGAAAGCAACTGAGAGACTTATTTAAAAATAAAAAATATCGTAACCCTGAAAAAGGCTTTCATGTCGGTGCTTGGTGGTCTGAAGAACCCCCAGGAGGGCAAGTCCTAAAATAAATAAATAAATAAATCATGCAATTTCTTGAACAAGTGCAGTAGAAAAAAGGATGGATGGATTCAAATGCATGAGCATGTTTAATATTTTGAACGTTATTTTTAACATTCTGATTACAAGTGGAATTAGTCATTACTTATCGTGTTAAGCACTGTCAGCTCAGATTTATCCGAGAGCCAGATGCAGTCATCAAAAGAGTCACATCTGGCTCTAGGGCCATAGGTTCCCTACCCCTGATTTATAGTATACACCCGCTCTTCTCGAGGGCTACATTTTGAGACCATCTGCGAATAGCAAAAAAATTAACAAAGTAAATAGACACCCTTAAAAAAAGTATATTTTTAGCTAATAAAGCCTGGACTTTAATGCGCCATTTAGGTGCTAGGCCCGCTGCACCCCCTCCTAAACCTCTTGCTAGCTCGTATTCACATTTGTTACAAAAGTGACTGTTGGAATTATCAAATTAGATTTAAATCAAGGTTTAATCCCTATATGCAGCACACATTAATTGAACACTTTTTTTTTAACATTTGTTTATTGGATTTCTGGCATATACATTTCAGAAAGAGAATTAAACACTTGTCAAATGTTATTTTTGTTCTCTCCCCCAAACATTTTACATTCATACATATATATATATATATATATATTTATATATATATACTTTTTTTTTTTTTTTTCGGGCTCCAGTACTCTGGAATGCCCTCCCGGTAACAGTTCGAGATGCCACCTCAGTAGAAGCATTTAAGTCTCACCTTAAAACTCATTTGTATACTCTAGCCTTTAAATAGACCCCCTTTTTTAGACCAGTTGATCTGCCTTTTCTTTTATCCTCTGTCCCACTCTCCCTTGTTGAGGGGGTCCGGTCCAGTGGCCATGGATGAAATAATGGCTGTCCTGAGTTGGGACCCAGGATGGACCGCTCGTCCAGAGTCGGGACCCAGGATAGACCGCTTGCCTGTGTATCGACTGGGGACATCTCTGTGCTGCTGATCCGCTTCTGCTTGGGATAGTTTCCTGCTGGCTCCACTTAGGACGGGACTCTCGCTACTGTGTTGGATCCACTTTGGACTGGACTCTCACGGTTGTGTTGGATCCACTATGGATTGGCCTTTCACATTATCATGTTAGACCCGCTGGACCTCCAATGCTTTCAGTCCCTTGGGGGGGTGGGGGAATTACCACATCTGCAGTCCTCTCCAAGGTTTCTCATAGTCATTGTCACTGTAACCGACGTCCCACTGGAGTGAGTTTTCCTTGGCCTTATGTGGGCTCCACTGAGGATGCCGTTGTTGTTTGTGCAACCCTTTGAGACAGTGATTTAGGGTTATATAAATAAACCTTGATATATATATATATATATATATATATATATCCATCTTCTACAGCTTATTCCCTTTGAGGTCGTTGGTGCCTATCTCAGCTACAATCGGGCGGAAGGCGGCATACACCCTGGACAAGTCGCCACCTCATCGCAGGGCCCACACAGATACACGGACAACATTCACACATTTGGGCTAATTTTAGTGTTGCCAATCAACCTATCCCCAGGTGCATGTCTTTGGAAGTGGGAGTAAGCTGGAGTTCCCGGAGGGAACCCATGCAGTCACAGGGAGGACATGCAAACTCCACACAGAAAGATCCCAAGACCTTCGTATTGTGAGGCAGACGCACTAACCCCTCTTTCACCATGCTGCCCTTTATTTATATATATATATATATATATATATTAGGAATGCACCGAAATGAAAATTTGTGGCCGAAGCCAAAGCCGAATGAAATTTAAACGCTTGGCCGAATAATGAATGCAGCTTTTCACAATTTTTTTTATATTGGAAAAATAGCCTAGAATACATTTTTAGACATGTTTTTTAAATAAAGTAATTTTTTATTGAATATTGACATTTTTTTAATATTCCAGTAGCCTTTGCTTTTCAAAAAAAGCACAGAGTTTTTCATTCATATTAGGCCTTAAAACAAAAGATGCATTCCAAAAAAAAATAAAGTGCATTAAAGTGGATAAACCCACAACAAATTAATTATTGTCCTTTTGGCAAAAGTCTGCTTAGCCACAGTGGATAGACTAATAATGTAAACAGAAGGCTCAAGTAAATCTCAATTAAGTGTGTACTTGTAACGTCATACACTTATATAGGTAGCCTACACAACAGGCTAATAATGTAAACAGAGGCCCCACTAAATCTCAATAAGTGTGTGCTTGTAACCTCACACTTATATAGGTAGCCTACACAACAGGCTTACAATGTAAACCAATGGTTCCCAAACTTTTGCAGGCTGGCGCCCCCTTGGCTCCCCAGTGAATTCCTAGCGCCCCCCCCCCCCCCCCACCCCACAGACACATATGGAAACAAACACCTCTTTCTTGATATTTGGTATGCTGCAATTTGAAAAGAGAAAGGTTAAACACAAATGTGTATTTCACAAATAAAACCCAATTTAGTAAACCAATTTATTTTGTTTATTTTGTAGATTGTTGTAAAATGCTGTCAAATATATTTCCGATGGTTTTCCATTTCCGAACGTTGTCTCGGAGTGACTGAAAATATTCCAAGTTTTGGTCTGCTTTATCAGAGTGCATTTTCTTCAAATGTTCCAAAAGCCTCGAAGGTTTCATAGCTTCATTTGAAAACACTCTATCACACAATAGACACATTTGTTGCTGTTGGTTGTGTGGTGCTGCGACAAATCCATATTTCAGATATTCCACACTATATTGCCGACACTTCTTTTTTGTTTGCTGTACCAAGGCCATACTTTATTCTGGAACAAAAAAAAAAAACATGTAAAATACAGCATTTTATCGCATTTCATAAATAGGCCTACTTAAAGACAAAAATGACAACATTGAAGGTATGAAAAGCAATTTACCCTCTCACGTATTCATTTTCTTCCATTTACTCACAGAAAATGGTGGCGGACGTGATCTAAGGCACGCCACCCTCGCCACCCACACAATGACACACGCGCGAACACGCATATATGCACACACACAGGTACAAAGTCATATACATTCGTAACAATATATATCAGTGAATGCACCACCCTAACCAGCTCAACACAACACAACACGGCGCGTTCTGGCGAGTCCCCAATTTCATGTTGACTTGAACTCAAGATGATGTTGACCGCCAGAATGCGGTTTTTATTATAAGATAAAATTCTGAACATTACAAGCTTGAAATTAAAAACCTGAGCTTTTGCTTTTGTAGTCTATGCTGTCGGATCTGACTGGGCCAGAGCGGCGTGTGGTAACCGGACCCTGATGCGTCGTCCACTGACTCGTCCTGCTGCACGTGTTGTGTACAAATCGTCAAACAAACGTTCGAACTTCTGACTTCGACTTCGGACTGCCGCCCCCCTACCGCCCCCTTCTTCCTCACCGACCCCCAGATCTTTCCACCGCCCCCAGGGGGGCGGTACCGCCCACTTTGGGAACCACTGATGTAAACAGAGGCCCCACTAAATCTCAATAAGTGTGTGCTTGTAACCTCATACAGGTAGCCAACACAACAGGCTAATAATGTAAACAGCACACACACAATGTAAAGAGCAAACATCAGATAAATACCGTCTGCTCGGTATCGTGTAACGGGGCTCAATGTGCTCCAGGAGTCTCCGAAAGTCAATGTCCTCCACAACACTAAACGGTTGATCATCCAAAGCCATAAACTCCATTACCTTCTTTGTAATTCCGTTTGCTTTGGCACTGTCAGTCGCAAACTTTTTCGTCCTCTCAAAGACGTCGGCCACGAGGCACCTCCTCGAGACCGTTTGGTTGAACATTCGTTGCAAACTGCAATACTTTTGTCACTTTAAAATATCTCCACATTGCTGACATTTTTCCGAAGGCGCCGGGTTACAACGTCACCGCGTCACTGCATGTTGGTTGATTGCGTCACCGCGTCCAAAAATTGCATCATACACCACTATTCGGCCTTGCATTTAACTCATTCCACCGAAGGCCGAATGTGGCTTTTTTTGCCATATTCGGCCGAATATATTCGGTGCATCCCTAATATATATAAAATAAATACATAACAAAAAAAGCTTGAATCAGTCAAATAAGTACAGGTAGATATTGACATGAAGCCACAGACAACTGTAATCCTATATGTCCCCAACATTGTGCAGCATTACAGCAGACAAAATGCTCAGCAATTATCTCCCTTTCAATTACAAAATCCAAAACCAGTGAAGTTAGCCCGTTGTGTAAATGGTAAATAAAAACAGAATACAATGATTTGCAAATGCTTTTAAACTTATATTCAATTAAATAGACTGCAAAAACAAGATGTTTAATGTTCAAGCTGAGAAACTAACTTTATTTTTGGAAATAATCATTAACTTAGAATTGAATGGCGGCAGCACATTGCAAAAAAAGTTGGCACAGGGGCATTTTTATCACTGTGTTAACATGGCCTTTTGTAGCCTGTAAGTTACTTTAGTAAAGCACTGTACATGTACTAGGTAAACAGTGAATTATATAACTGGGCTGGATCAGAATAAACTAAATTCAGCTCTAGGAATGGAGAGTAATGAAGACTGAACACAGGATTTAAGTTTAAATGGTACCAAATTATATTAAAGAGTTATAGGAAAAATAAAAAAACAGACATGTAAATTCAAATGGCCATTCACATTTTCAACATAAGTTACAGAGCGTTCAATATTTACAATGTGATACAGTACTTGATTCAGTCCTTGTTTTTACCAAAGATGGTATAAGCGCAACACGACAGTTCATTAAACGACCTCACAAAGTCCACGTTGTGGTGGCAGTGTCCAGAGGGGTTTTAGTGAAGGTAACGGGTTAAATGTGAAGGTTCAGGAGGACAGAAATGAACACGTTGCATTATGGAAAACAAAGGGAAGAAACAGAGCGGCTGCTGAGGAGCCTCCTACCCGCCCGGGGCTCGGTTGGGTGGATTCAGTTCGGTTGGTTTGGTTCCAGGAATAAAGCTTCAGACTCTAGTTCAGGCTCTAGCTCACCATCCAACCTGGCCTGCATAACAAGAGCAGGACCAGTCAATTTTCCAGTGCGCACACACAAAATACATTCAGATACTAAATACTACTGTATTCAAATAGCAAGTATATTTGTTAATATTGAACAATAAATAATTCATGAATCCAATTAGAATTAATAATACAACTGTTATATCAAAATATTAATTCTCTAATATTATCAAAATGTGGGCTTCACGGTGGCAGAGGGGTTAGTGCGTCTGCCTCACAATACGAAGGTCCTGCAGTCCGGGGTTCAAATCCAGGCTCGGGATCTTTCTGTGTGGAGTCTGCATGTTTTCCCCGTGAATGCGTGGGTTCCCTCCGGGTACTCCGGCTTCCTCCCACTTCCAAAGACATGCACCTGGGGATAGGTTGATTGGCAACACTAAATTGGCCCTAGTGTGTGAATGTGAGTGTGAATGTTGTCTGTCTATCTGTGTTGGCCCTGCGATGAGGTGGCGACTTGTCCAGGGTGTACCCCGCCTACCGCCCGATTGTAGCTGAGATAGGCGCCAGTGCCCCCCGCGACCCCAAAAAGGGAATAAGCGGTAGAAAATGGATGGATGGATGATCAAAATGTACCCATTGCATCCACGTATAAGGTGCATAGCAGACAGTGGTTGACTGGACTGCATCATAAAATGCATTGGATGCATAGCATTGACAACCAAACAAATAACACAACCCAGAAACAAATCAGACAATTGTTGACAGAGGTAAGGTTTCATTCAGTTTACTATATTCAGAGAAACAGTCATATAAGTAGATGCTAACAGCTCCATTCAAAACGAATGTAGCGGCTAAGCTACACAGATGCAACTCACCAATACCGCAGATAAATCACACTTAAACACTCTCGCACGACGACTCACGGCTTCAGTAGTTGGCTCCTGCAGTTCGACATTATTACATTTCAGTTAAAAGGCTTAGTTAATAATTAAAGCGTCAAAACCGAGTCACATACTTGCAGCTCTCGCTCTTCCTGGAAGCAGCCCACTACCGGATTTTATTCTTCCCGCGATGGGTCACGTGACCACGTGACGCAATGACGCGTGAGCTCATGTGACCACGTGAAGTCCTGACGCACGTGGTCATGTGACCGCGTGACGTAATGACGCACGCAAGGACAGCTAAGACAACAAAGATAAATAGGATATTTATTTGGGATTTGAAAGGTTATTTGAATATAAAGGATATTTAAGTAAAATTATATTTAAATAGAAATATATTTGATTTGAAAGAATATTCAATGGGGTTTTGAAAGGATATTTAAATAAGGATATTTAATGGGGTTTTTTCGCCCAGGTTACACTTTCTTTTTAAAAACACTCAATAAACATTTGGGGACTGAGAAGTTTTTTTCTTTTTTTTATGCCTTTCCAGTGGAATTATTTCCCATATCTTGCTTGATGTACAGGTTAAGTTATTGTGGTGATATCCTTCACACACTTATGTCACTTTTAAATGCAGTACCGGCTAAATGATCCAGGGTCCGTAATATCATCGTTTACATGCAGTGATTTCCCCTGTTTCTCTGAACTTTTTGATGACATTGCAGACCGTAGATGGTGAAATCCCTAAATTACTTGCAATAGCTCGTTGAGAAATGTTGTTCTTAAACTGTTCGACAATTTGCTCACACATTTGTTCACAAAGTGGTGACCCTCGCCCAGGGGCGTCACTAGACCTAATACTGTACTGGGGCACACCTGGGGCACAAATAATTCATGTGAGCGTGCAAAGCGCGCAAGCAAAAACATTTTTTAGCACTTATTTATCATAAAAAAATACATAAATAGTGCTTTAAACTATGAAATCATATCAGATGATGTTGTATGGATCTTTGATTAACCACCTGAAATTAACTAATGCATTTGACCTACTTGTGCACTTTTTTACTCCAGACTTCTAAACTGCTACTGGTAAAAGCAAAAAGGAAGAGCAATGAATCTTTTTGAAATATTTATTGCAGTAATCATCTGCAAATTTAACATCTACAAAAGTAAAACAAAAAAAAAGCACCCCTACATCTCTGGGTTCTTTTATATTATTTAATTTCCATTAATTGCAATGTGGCTAATCCTACTTCAGATACACAAAACTATAAAATATACACAAAATAATAAAACCACAGTAGTAGAAAGATGAACAACTGTTGTGTGTCTGTTCAGGGAATCATTTTCTTAGAAGTAAACTGTAACGTCTCCTTTTCATTTTTGCAAAGTGGTCAATCACTCTGGACAGACATGGAAATATTACAGTAACTATTATACAGTTGACCAGTGGTTCCCAACTGCTGGCTCGTGACATAAAAGTGGATTGTGTGTCATTTTCAGTGAGTCGCAGTCACATGTGTGCATGAAAAAAAAGTTTAGGGAGAAAAAACTCAAATTGTGTCAACAAAACCAGATATTTTTAGCCATTTTTCTAGTGACTATTAGTGAGTATTTTAGCAAAAGGCAAACCGACTAACAAGTTGGAGGAGGACTCAGGACAGACATGGAAATATATTTCTTAAAAAATCTAAATGGGGCAACAAAACCCGATATTTTCACCCATCTTTCTGAAAACAAATACAGAAATATTACTATTTTTTCTGGAAACAAAACCAAATGCTTTAGCTGTGGCCATTTTTCTGGTGACAAAACAAGAATATTTTAGTCAAAGTCACACCGATTAACAAGACAAGTCTACTGTGCTATTTTTCCGTGAAATAAACTTGAATGATTTAAAAATTTGGCTCACGACTTGATGATATGGAAAAATGTTTTTCTTCCTGAAGATAAAGCATTTGAGAAGCACTCAACTCACACATGCTTACTCCAAATCATCATTGATGCAGAACCAGCAGACAATAACCAACATTATGTTTCATGTTGATTGGAAATTCCCCCGACAGCTCGTACAGCAAATGAATATGTTTGTCTTGATACAAAGAATAACATTAGCTAACTTAGCATCAACTTAAGACAATGATGTTGCCTAGCTAGCTAGGATTTCACTTACATCTCTCATTCCTGCTGCTTCTTCCCTGCTGCGGGCGAATAACTTTCTGATATCCATCTAGGAGTTACAGTTTGAGTCAAATCAAAATCAAAATAATGTAATTAACAAATTGTTATTGGCTAACGTTACCTACCTCACGCAGTGATTCTAATCCTCTCTCTCTCTCTCCCTCTCTTTCTCTCTCTCTCTCTCTCTCTCTCTCAACTGAAGTCTCGATCCACACGTGAATAAATTACCATATTAATTAGCCATGTGCTCATTGTTACGTGGAGTGAATACAGTAGCAATCAATTACCATACTAAGTAGTATGTGCGCTGTTGTCTATGTTATGTAGACTTAAAACTCTGAAGCGGTTTTTTTTATTGGTGAAATTTTAACTGGGGCACTGCAGATCAACAGTGGGGCACATGCCCCAGTGAAATCTGTCTGGCGACGCCCCTGCCCTCGCCCCATCCTTGTTTGTGAATGAATGAGCATTCAATGGAAGCTGCTTTTATTCCTACTCATGGCACCCACCTGTTCCCAATTAGCTGGTTCACCTGTGGGATGTTCCAAATAAGTGTTTGATGAGCTTCCTCAACTTTCTTAGTCTTTTTTCCCACTTGTGCCAGCTTTTTTGACACATTTTGCAGGCATCAAAATCCAAATGAGCTAATTTTTGCAAAAAATAAAACACGGCACTTCCAGAAGGCTCTAAGAAAAAGCAGGGCGGAGGTCATGGCAGACGAAATGGTAAAAAACAGTAACTTGATGTAAAAAAATATATTTTCTGAAAAAAAAAAAAGTGCAGCGGTACCTCAACTTAAGAGTGACCCAACTTTACATTTTGAAATGTTTCAAAATAGGAGCTGTCTCATTGCTAATTGTAATGCTTTAAAGTTGCCAGCAAACATTTGAGTTACAAGCATCCCGCCATTTGTTGGTGTAGTACATACCACAGTGAACCCCGTAAGATGGGCAGGAATTGTCTGGTTTAACTCACAAAGATTATCTTATAGCTAGTGATTGACATAACTTTTTTGTCCAAACATTGGAATAAAGAAAGTGAGTGTACATTGTTAATTTAAAATACAAGTGTTTTCACTGGCAGGCTGTGCGTTTCCTACCAAGGCCTTCAGTGATGTCCGACTTCAATGATTACTTCTCAAAATACCATAATCTATGTCACCACATGACCATTGCTGGAGAAATACTATACAGAAACACATTTACGCACTACTGGAAATTGAACACATCAACAGTGTACAAAATGGGTTATTTACTGGCACATTTGAAAATTAATAAACCCGCATCAGCAATGAAAACATAACTGATGTGGTCATGTCAAAATTAAAATTGCAAAAAAACTATTAAACGTGAAAAAATAATGTGTGACCCCCATTCGATGCCGCATAAGCCAGTGCTACCGCTCGTAGTCGGCTGATTTGAGTGGAAATGCCGTGCATTTCCTCATTTCATCGCTGACATGGTCTCACAAGATGAAGTTTCTCTATAAATATCCTTCTTGAAAATGGCCTTGCAAAAATATATCTGCCACTTAATCAATGTTTTGTTCTTCTTTGTGGGTCAACACTTCCTGCTTCCTGCTTAGTTACAACTTGTGATTGGATGATCACTTTGGAATGACAAGCGAGTTGAATCACAGTCTTGCTACCTAGATAAGCTACTGTCAACAACTTGTGATCTAATTGGCTATCGCAACTGTCCATCAACTCTGTGTTGTCAAATTCATCCGGTAACGGTCCCAATGAGTATCCAATCACAAGGCGCGTAAATGTCACGTTTGACTAAGACCAGCTCACAGGCCTTACAGACAACAACTTGTGATCTGATTGGCTATCAAAATTTTATATCAACTGTAATGTGCCCATTCGCTTACAGTACATAGACACCTGCATTGTTGATTATGAAGGCCCCAGGCAGATTTTGTACAGCATGGCAATATAGGCTAGCTGAATTCGGATTGGATAAAAACTCTAACCTAAAAACAACAGCACTGGAAGGAGCATAATATGACATGAAAAGAACATGAATACTTTTAGCTATTTAGGCAAAGTAAATAAATAAAAAAATGTTATCTTTAAATATGATCATGATTCCTGGTTATGTTAGGCCAGTAGAGAAGACCTTGCTGGCCCTGACAGCCCACCACTGAGGGTTTTAAATTATGAGCTCAATTACTTAACCAATTAAGCTTGTACGTTTTGGAACTTACAGCATTTATAACCCTTTTTTCCCCCAACAAAATCTGCAAATTCAAAATACTGCTAAATTTAAAAAATATGGGGGTCCACTCCCAGTAAGGTGAAATTTGACATTTGTTTCCTTGTGTTATTTTCTAAATAAGCACAATTATTGGTTCATATTCATAACAGTAGTTATCTAGTTGTATTTCTTATTGCAGACAACTACAGATATACATGTATGTATTTGTATTATTGCAAACACCCAAACAAATGAAACTGATGTATGTACCAATTTATCAGAAAGAACAACAAGCAGTGATGTCAAGAGGATCTTGGCCATCGACCAAAGGTTCTGTCTTGCCTAATTCAGGCTTGTTTGCCTTTTAGTCAGCTGGCTGCAAAATCCACAGGGTTTTCTCCTCCTATGCTCCGTAATAACTGGATCGAAGGTGAGTGGAACCATATTTATTAAAGGGCAGAAAGTGTTTTTTTTGGGGGATATGTAAAGACACGATCCATGTTTTTACAGTGGAAAATGGGCAAAGAATTGCACTCAGCTATGTTCGTGCTGCTGCTCCTTTGCCACAACAGTGACACGTTGTCCCACATCAGCTGCCCGTACAGATGCCAGTGTTTCACACCAGTCCAAGTCCTGTGCGCTGATGAACACATGACATCTGTGCCCAGAAACATATCCAGGGAAGTCAAGGAAGTCATCATCATGACCTCGTCCATGCAGTACCTGTTCCCCAACTCCTTAGAGGACGTTTCCCAACTGGAGAAGCTGATTTTCTTCAACAATGCACTGCGAAGTATTCACTCTCAGGCTTTTCAGAACCTGACGGATCTCATTGAGCTGGAGATCAGCGGGAACCCCTGGCTGGAGCAGTTGTTTCTGGGAACCTTTTCAACACAAGCAAACCTGACTAAATTGCACCTGAATTACAACAAGTTCCACACCCTACTTCCTGGTATGTTTAACTCCCTTAAAGGTTTGGAGACTCTGCAGATGAAAGGCAACGTCTTATTAGGACTGCCCGCATTTTTGTTTCTGAATCTTCAGAATCTGCGTGAGCTGGACTTGTCTCTGAATAAAATTCAACAGGTGGGGAGTGAGACTTTCCCTGGTTTGGTTCGGCTAGAAATTCTGAAATTGAACAACAACCACATTGGCAATATTTCATCGTACACCTTGCAACATGTTGCTCAGCTGACGGAGCTCCACTTAGAGGGGAACAAGATATCAGAACTCGCTGATGAGACCTTCTCCGTGTTGCCTAAACTGAAGGTGCTGAACCTCAGGGGAAACAGCTTCACAACTTTTAGCGGTGAAGTACTTGGAAGAGAGAATTCAAGTTTAACGCAACTGGACCTGAGAGGCAACAGGCTGACGGAACTGTCCTTTTTAAACACGCTGACATCCCTTACCGACCTTTTTTTGGCATCGAATCAGCTTTCCAGCCTTCCTGAAGATATTTTTAGAAACATCAGCACACTGGAGATTTTAGACCTCTCTGAAAACCAGCTGACCTGGTTACCAGAAATGATCTTTACTGATCTCAAAAGCATCAAAATTATCTATCTCCATAAAAACCAGCTGAGTAGGTTGGATGCCAAACTGTTCATGGACCAGCATTTCATTAAGCAGCTCTATCTGTCTGACAACCAGCTGAAAAATCTACCTGTGGGCCTCCTGGAACAATTCGCCCTCCCACACATGCTGCGACTACACGGCAACCCTTGGAAATGCGACTGCCACATGTGGTATTTGCATGAATTGGTTTTGAATAATAGCCAGGACATTGAAATGCTGGACAGGATGCTCTGCGAGAGTCCTGACTTCCTTAGGAGACGACCAGTGGCATCCATTGACAAGGACGAGCTGCTTTGTCGTTTGTCCCAAAATGAGGTGCCTGACGTCGGCAGCTGCAGCCTTCACAAATCCGACGACTCGTTGGTCATCAGGTGCAAAGTGGAGACGTGTTCTCCGCTGACGGTCAAAGTGCAGTTTTTGGAGCACAATGGCAGTATTAAGGAGAATATTTGGAAAAACCCCACTTCTCAATGCAGCAATGCGACAGCGACCAAGGCGTCCATGCTGTAGATTTTTGCTGATTTCATAATTTTTGTTCTTTGACAAGGAAGTTGTACAATATATCAATCCTGCAAATGCCTTCAGCAGCTGATTAACAGTATGTGAGGGGTGGTTGAACCCTTTTCTTTCAAGGTTCAAAGTACAGCCTGCATCTTGTTGCTGTCATCACCAAAATCAACAAGTTAATCATCAACTGGAGCAATTATATACATATATATATATATATATATATATATATATATATATATATATATATATATATATATATATATATATATATATATATATATATATATATAAAACATCCTCTACCAATGTATCTGGCTCTCTTATACAAAGTAAAAAAAAGTCAGTTGATTTAAAAAACTGGCAGCTCAGTCATCTGAATTTTACTGTAAAAATTACATTTCAACTTTTTCCATGTACAGTAATGCACTGTAAAAATAAGTCAATACATTTTACTGTAAAAAACTAGCGCAGGTGTGTCAAACTCATTGTAGCTCAGGGGCCACATGGAGAAAAATCTGGTATAATTATAGCATGATAATTTTAAAATAAAGACAATTTCAGATGTTTTTCTTTTTTTAAAATAGAACAAGCAGAATCGGAAAATATAGAAATGAAAATGTTTTTTTTTTTTTTTTTACACTTACATGTTGCGTTTAATAGTATCCAATCTTCCTTTGTCGTGATTTTTATTTTCTGAATAAATGATTTGATAATGTTTATCAGTCAAATAGTTGGAATTGAGTCTGGCATAATTTAAAATGCTCCCATTGGTGGTAATTTTTAATCAATCAATCAATCAACGTTTACTTATATAGCCCTAAATCGCTAGTGTCTCAAAGGGCTGCACAAACCACTACGACATCCTCGGTAGGCCCACATAAGGGCAAGGAAAACTCACACCCAGTGGGACGTCGGTGACAATGATGACTATGAGAACCTTGGAGAGGAGGAAAGCAATGGATGTCGAGCGGGTCTAACATGATACTGTGAAAGTTCAATCCATAATGGATCCAACACAGTCGCAAGAGTCCAGTCCAAAGCGGATCCAACACAGCAGCGAGAGTCCCGTTCACAGCGGAGCCAGCAGGAAAACATCCCAAGCGGAGGCGGATCAGCAGCGCAGAGATGTCCCCAGCCGATACACAGGCGAGCAGTACATGGCCACCGGATCGGACCGGACCCCCTCCACAAGGGGGAGTGGGACATAGGAGAAAAAGAAAAGAAACGGCAGATCAACTTGTCTAAAAAGGGAGTCTATTTAAAGGCTAGAGTATACAAATGAGTTTTAAGGTGAGACTTAAATGCTTCTATCAGAAGATGAAACGAATAATAATATTACAAATAAAAAAGCAATATGTTATTAATGTACTTTACCCATTTTCCTCAAATGATGTACTGACATCATGTGGTTTTCTGTACACATGTAGCACATCTAAAAAAAAACGTTTAAATTTGAAGTTATTTCATTCATCACACATGAAGTTGGAGGGGGATTCATAGTTTTTCAGCATTTTTATGTGTGCTCAGAAAATGTGTCCCCAGTCCTCTATCTTAACAGGACACATAGCTTAGCACGCTCTTGCGGCAGAGGAAACGAAGAATTGCTATCGTGACATCAATTGGACATATTTCGAACAGCTGTTTCTTTCATTCAAACATGTCATCTTGTTTTTATACTTAGCAAACTCTTTTCACAGGCCAGATAAAACCTGTTTGTGGGCCTGATCCTGCCCGCGGGCCCTTCTTTTAACACCCCTGCACTAGCGTGTCAGTCGCCAGAATCTTACTATGAAAATGATAGAACCTTTTAAACAATACAGACGTGCAGTTTAAAAAAAAAATACAATAGAATTGCCCATGAGAAGGACAGTGGTACCAATTTTTTTCAATTTACAATAATGCAACGTAAAAATAGCGACCGTAAAAAAACAGCAGCTCAGTAGCCAGAGTTTTAGTGTAAAAATTACAGTAGTACAATTTTTCTATTTAGAGTAATAAGCTCTAGATATGTCTGTATTTGCATATACGTACAGACAGACATACATACATACATACATACATACATACATACATACATACCAGTGACGTGCAGTCAGAGTAGGCAGGTGAGGCCTCACCTGCCATCATGGAAAGAACAAAAATGTAAAAAGAAAAAAAAAAAAAATAATTAAATTGTTATATCCATCCAGTGATTATACTATAAAGTTATTTTTCATTTAACTTCACCAGTTTTAGATTATTTTTATTCAAAATCGCTGAATTTTCACATTTGCCGTTCAAATACTGAGCAGAGACTTAAGGTGAGTCACAGCCAGCTGAGCCTCCCCGCCACCATGGATTGCGCAATGACTCGGCTAACTGCTGCCTGCTGTGCAGTGAGACCGTTTTGCTATATCAGGGGTAGGGAACCTATGGCTCTAGAGCCGGATGTGGCTCTTTTGATGACCGCATCTGGCTTTCAGATAAATCTTAGCTGACATTACTTCACACGATAACTAATGTATAATTCCGCTGGTAATCACAGTGTTAAAAATAACGTTCAAAATATAAAACATTCTCATGCATTTTAATCCATCCATCCGTTTCCTACCGCACCTGTTCAACAAGTATTTTATTAATTATTGGTTTGCTTAAAAATAACAATGTTATTAAAAGATGCAAGACTTAATATACTCTAAAAATGTTGGTCTTACTTATAAATGTACGTATTTAGTTGTATTCACTGTTAAAAAAAAATATCATATGGCTCTCATAGAAATACTTTTTAAAATATTTGGCTTTCATGGCTCTCTGAGCCAAAAAGGTTCCCGACCCCTGTACTATATGAATTATATTATACATTCCCTTAGTTTAGTTAGCTGAGGTATAAAATGTACAGTGTATTTTGTCAACAACTGTATGTGTGTTGGAGATGCGCGGATAGGCAATTATATCATCCGCATCTCCAAAGTCATCATCCACCCGAACCAACATGGACCAACAATTTATCTGGACCGAACTCGCCCGTTTAAACACATCGGAGCTTAAACACATCAAAGGTTTTTCACTGTTACCACTTACAGCTGTTTAAACCTGTTTCACAATGTAACGATGACAATTGTAGCAGCTTACATTCCCGAGACTATCCAATAGCATTCAACCTGATGACAATAAAATGACCATGCTGTGTAGACATTGCCTTAGACACCTACAACAACACGTACAAACCAATTGATAATTCCGCAATCACACGTTCAAGATTGAAAGGCATACTGGGTGATACAGAGTACACTGATGGTTGTGATATAAACAACTTTAACACTAATATGCGCCACGCTGTGAAGCCACACCCAACAAGATTGACAAACACATTTCGGGAGAACATCCTGACTGTAAAACAACATAAACGCAACACAACAAATACCCATAATCCTTTGTATTCATGACAAATTCCTGAACATATTTTGCACCCCCGCGCCCCTAACCCCGCCCACCTTACCGTGTTTGTCGTTCTTAATTGGTGTGGCTTCACAGCGTGGCACATATTACTAAGAGTGTTAAAATTGTTTACATCACAACCATTAGTGTACTCTTTGTCACCCAGTATGCCTTGCAGTCGTGCGGGTGTTGCTGCGGAAGCCACACACGACATGATGCTGGACTGATAAGCAGATTGTACATGTTGTGGTAGGCGACCAAGTCAAAGGCTTCATAGCACGCCCTAATACTTATTATCTGAGTGACTACTAGCAGTCATTCAAGAGAATTATAGTGTCTCTTATTGTCTTCTTCGCTTAATGACAAGGGGTTTAAATGGCAAAGACTACCGATCACAGAACCATGTACATCAAATATTTCCGGATGGTTTGACCGCCACCTGCCCGTATCTGATTAAAATCTATTTTTTCGTCATGTCAACCGCCCGACCCGCGGTTTATCCCCGGACTCGGCGGATGAGACCGCAAACCGCGCATCTCTAATGTGTGTAACGTATTTCTTGTGCTGGGCAATCATAAAAACGGCTCCGAAGACGGACTATGTGAGGCACCTGTTCTCCGGCCTCCTGGTGGTAGAGGGCGCTAGTGATCCCAGAGATCATTCTTGCACTACTCGGCTAGGCTTTGGACATCTGAAGCCGGTATGTTTTAAAGTTGGCGTTTGCCTGCATATCGTAAAAACAACCGTCCAACATTTTACAACTAATTGTAAACTTATAGGTGCCGACCATCAGGGCCGAGTTACGACCAAAGAGTGTGTCAATGTTGGTAAGTGAATTTGTTTGCTAATAGTAACCAAGAAGCCATACCCATGTATTTTCTATGAGCGGTTAGCATCGGGTTTTAATCCCGTTTCCTCCAATGTTTCTGATCCGATTGAGTTTATATTTATGTCGAGTCTTAATTTTGGGTACTTAAATATGGTGACTGAGTATTGTGGCGTTTTAAGGCCATCTGCATTTTTTATGCTACAGTACAACCTGCCCATAAACTGAACTTTCACTTCAAACTGCCATATCCACAACGCCAACCCGTGTGACTGTGCGAATGCACATATGGACTGCGATCAGTCTCATATGGCTCCTATAAACTTGAAGAACTTTTGATATTACTTTTTATGAATTACCTGAACTAAACCAACATTGTTGGTTGAGATTCCTTTCTGTTTTTTTCTTTTGTTTTGAATGGCCATTCCTACTAATGTCTGTCCACTATTTGTTTTACTGTTTAAATAACACCAGTATAATTTGAAGTATTTAATTGTGTCTGTCCTACTCTCTCCGAGTCGTAATCTAGACTTCTGATGAGCCCACATATTGAGAACTTCTACTATACTAGCTAAAGTACCAGCTACATTAAGTTAAGGTACCAATGATTGTCACACACACACTAGGTGTGGTGAAATTTGTCCTCTACATTCGACCCATCCCTTTGTTCACCCCCTGGGAGGTGAGGGGAGCAGTGAGCAGTAGCGGCCGGGAATCATTTTTGGTGATTTAACCCCCAATTCCAACCCTTGATGCTGAGTGCCCAGCAGGGAAGAATGCTGGTATCAGCTTTTAAACAGAAACTGTTAACTGCTGCCAATCAAATGGTGAATAAGATACTCGATAGGGTTCATATTTTTATAAATCTGACTGTGATGAAGTCAGTGCCTCACCAACTATGAACCTCACCGCACGTCACTGATACATACATACTGTACATGCAAGAGATTAAGCAAATAACTGAAAATAATACAATAGAAAAAAACAGTAAAACAACCCCTCTGATCACGTCAAACTAATCAAAGACTAAGGAAAACATGAAATAGTTTTTTTGGATTAATACATTGCTAACAAGGTCTTTCACTGAAAACATTTGAGGAAAAAATATGTCACCTTTAGATAAAAAGTCCCAATGCAGACTTTGCTCAAGATTTCTGAGGATTTGAGGGCAAAATCTTGATATAAAATAAGGAAAATAAATGGATAAAAATACATACTTATATTGTTTTGTACGCTGTTCTGGAACAAAAAAAATGCATAAAGCAAGTACATAATTGTGCAGCTTCAAATATTCATCATATAACAACCTCAAATATTCCAAAACAAAATGCTGTATACTAGGTTGAATATTTAGCAGCACATACTCATACTGTCAGTTGTGCATGTTATGGGGACCAGTGTTAAAATTACACTAAAAAGCAGACAAAAAAAACAAAACTGTGTCCCTATGTGTGTGACAGAAGCTTTTTTATTTTCTCAAGGTGGAATAATGTCTTATGGACTGGTAAATACAGTAATATAATTTCCTTGAGTTGAGTTATTAAAACATTACTATAAATAGGTTTTAGGAGGGCTATTTTTTCAAATTGACCTTTGAATCGGAGAGTGTTTTGCATTATTCCCATCATGCATTGTAGTGGCTTTAAATGGGTCTAATTTTGAATTATATATAGTGATTGAATATTTTATAATATCCAGAATTTTCAGTGAGAAGGTTGGTTTATGTGTGACCATGAGTGTTGATTTCCTGTGTTGGGTGCAGCGGTTTAGCTCGGTTGGTAGAGGGGCCGTGTCAACAATTTGAGGGTTGCAGGTTCGATTCCCGCTTCCGCCATCCTAGTCACTGCCGTTGTGTCCTTGGGCAAGACACTTTACCCACCTGCTCCCAGTGCCACCCACACTGGTATGAATGTAACTTAGATATTGGGTTTCACTGTGTAAAGCGCTTTGAGTCACTAGAGAAAACGTGCTATATAAATATAATTCACTTCACTTCAGCTTGCGCCAGGAGTGGGAGAGGTTGTTTGGATTGGGTCATATAAGTGACACCGTGGTGAATATGCTTCAAAGTTTATTGTCCTGATGCATTTATACTGCTCAAAAAAGGCCAACAACGTTTCCAGCAAATTAATTGTCATCTCTTAAAAACAAATCTGTTCCCTTTAAAACTTGTGACGTCTCACGGGCCGTACTTTGGACACCCCTAATTTAGGGTGTGTTCTGTATATTGGTGGGAGCAAAGAACACACTTTAAACATCTTATAACAGATCACAGTCATCACTTTAGAGTCCGATCTTGCAAAAATTTAGAATTTAAAGTAAATGGTTATATAGCGTAGTTAGAGCTTGATCTACTGGAGGTTTGCAAATGTGCACATTTTTTATAGGGCAAGCAAAGCAGATCTAATAAACTGCACAGATGATTGTGCCATTTAAATGAGCAAAATAGACAGCGCAATTTATTTAGCTTTGATATGCAAAATAGGTGAGAGATGCAACTATAATCATGTAGCTTCACTAAGTTTTAAACAAGTAGCGATGTCTGTAGCTTAGCTATTTTAAGACCCATGTAGCGGTTAGCTTAGCTACATGGTACAAAGGAAGACAGAGGGAGAAGAGGAAGAGAGTACTGGACTATTGCAACTCCACGGGCAGGAGACAAAATATACGGGAAAAAACGATGATGATTGGTTGGTTTACGTATAAGAAAATCCATGATAGGTCTCCTCAGTTCCCAAATGTTTACTGAGTGTTGTTAAAAGGAAAGGTCATGTAACACGGTGGTAAAAATGTCCCTATGCCAAATTTTTTGTAACGTGTTGCTGCCATTAAAATCTAAGTTAATGATTATTTGCAAAAATAAATTAAGTTTCTCACTTCAAACATTAAGTATCTTGTCTTTGCAGTCTAATCAATTGAATATAAGTTGAAAAGGATTTGCAAATCATTATAATCTGTGTTTATTTACGATTTACACAATGTGCCAACTTCACTGGTTTTGGGTTTTGTACAATGGTTCCCCAATCATGCTTATTCTTACCGTCATTTATTAAGAATGTCAATTGCTGATGCTATATTGCTGAAAAGGTCATAATCAATCAATCAATATTTATTTATATAGCCCCAAATCACAAATGTCTCAAAGGACTGCACAAATCATTACGACTACAACATCCTCGGAAGAACCCACAAAAGGGCAAGGAAAACTCACACCCAGTGGGCAGGGAGAATTCACATCCAGTGGGACGCCAGTGACAAGGCTGACTATGAGAAACCTTGGAGAGGTTGCTAGGGGACCGAAAGCAATGGATGTCGAGCGGGTCTAACATGATACTGTGAAAGTTCAATCCATAGTGGCTCCAACACAGCCGCGAGAGTTCAGTTCAAGCGGATCCAAGACAGCAGCGAGAGTCCCGTCCACAGGAGACCATCTCAAGCGGAGGCGGATCAGCAGCGTAGAGATTTCCCCAACCGATACAGGCGAGCGGTCCATCCTGGGTCCCGACGAGCGGTCCATCCTGGGTCTCGACTCTGGACAGCCAGTACTTCATCCATGGTCATCGGACCGGACCCCCTCCACAAGGGAGGGGGGGACATAGGAGAAAGAAAAGAAGCGGCAGATCAACTGGTCTAAAAAGGAGGTCTATTTAAAGGCTAGAGTGTACAGATGAGTTTTAAGGTGAGACTTAAATGCTTCTACTGAGGTAGCATCTCGAACTGTTACCGGAAGGGCATTCCAGAGTACTGGAGCCCGAACGGAAAACGCTCTATAGCCCGCAGACTTTTTTTGGGCTCTAGGAATCACTAATAAGCCGGAGTCTTTTGAACGCAGATTTCTTGCCGGGACATATGGTACAATACAATCGGCAAGATAGGCTGGAGCTAGAAGCTAAACCGTGTGGTATTTTATACGTAAGTAGTAAAACCTTAAAGTCACATCTTAAGTGCACAGGAAGCCAGTGCAGGTGAGCCAGTACAGGCGTAATATGATCAAACTTTGTTGTTCTTGTCAAAAGTCTAGCAGCCGCATTTTGTACCAACTGTAATCTTTTAATGCTAGACATGGGGAGACCCGAAAATAATACGTTACAGTAATCGAGACGAGACGTAACAAACGCATGGATAATGATCTTGGCGTCTTTAGTGGACAAAATAGAGCAAATTTTAGCGATATTACGGAGATGAAAGAAGGCTATTTTAGTAACGCTTTTAATGTGTGACTCAAAGGAGAGAGTTGGGTCGAAGATAATACCCAGATTTTTTACAGAGTCACCTTGTTTTATTATTTGGTTGTCAAATGTTAAAGTTGTATTATTAAATAGAGGTCGGTGTCTAGCAGGACCGATAATCAGCATTTCCGTTTTTTTGGCGTTAAGTTGCAGAAAGTTAGCGGACATCCATTGTTTAATTTCATTAAGACACGCTTCCAACTGACTACAGTCCGGCGTGTTGGTAAGCTTTAGGGGCATGTAGAGTTGGGTGTCATCAGCATAACAGTGAAAGCTAATACCGTATTTGCGTATGACGTCACCTAGCGGCAGCATGTAGATGCTGAAGAGTACAGGGCCAAGGACCGAACCCTGGGGAACTCCACACGTTACCTTAACATAGTCCGAGGTCACACTGTTATGGGAGACGCACTGCATCCTATCAGTAAGATAAGAGTTAAACCAAGACAGGGCTGAGTCCGACATACCAATTCGTGTTTTGATACGCTCTAATAAAATATTATGATCGACGGTATCGAAAGCAGCGCTAAGATCGAGGAGCAGCAACATAGATGACACATCAGAATCCATCGTTAGCAATAGATCATTAGTCAATTTTGCGAGGGCTGTCTCAGTCGAGTGATTTGCCCTGAAACCGGATTGAAAGGTTTCACATAGATTGTTAAACGCTACGTGTTCATTTAGCTGCTCTGCAACAATTTTTTCGAGGATTTTCGAAATAAAGGGAAGGTGAGACACCGGTCGGTAGTTTACCATGAGGTCAGGATCGAGGTTAGGTATTTTAAGGAGAGGATGAATAACCGCTTTTTTGAATGGTAGGGGAACAGTGCCCGAGGAAAGTGATAAGTTTATAATATTTAGCACTGATGGACCTAATGATACAAAAAGCTCCTTGATTTTACACGAATGCACTTTTTATCCCATGTTTTCATCTCATTGTGCATGTTTTAAAGGGAACAAAATGGGATGTCTGAAAGGGGTACAAATTATTTCCAAAGTAGATTTGTGTTGTTTTTTGTTCACATTTGTGTTGAAAAAAGCTTTTTGCGTCGTTACGTTCTTTTGCTTATTTTCTAACAAGTGACCCACCCACCTCGTCAAAATCTCCCCAATTTTGTCACATTCTACAGTTGCATATACACAAATTTACTACATACGTACCGCAAAAATATTTGTGTCTAACGATTACACTTTTCATGTTCTTAACGGTGTATAGATTTTATAATAACGTGTTGTTATTCATAACCAGCCACCCCAGCTTGTAAAAATCTCCACAAGCATGTCACAAACAATACATATTACAAATATTGTAACATCAAATAGAAACCCCATAGAGCAGGTGTTAAATTACAAGTACTTGGGTTTTACTCTTGATCAGAAGCTTTCATTTAAAGCCCATATTTACAATTTGGTCTCTAAGCTTAGGGTAAAACTTGTTTTTTTTTAGAAATAACCGCTTCTCTCTTGAAGTCATAAAGAAATTGGTGACAGCGACTATCTTACCCGTAATTGATTATGGAGACGTGCTTTATTTTAGTGCTTCATTAAATGCCTCCAGTTCTTGGACACTGTTTTTTACTCAGGACTAAGATTTGTTACTGGCTGTCGTAGTCTCATCCACAATTGTCAACTCTATATGAAGTCAGACTTATCTAGGGACGGCGTGGCGCAGTGGGATAGTGGTCGTGTGTAACCCGAGCATCCCTGGTTCAATTCCCACCTAGTACCAACCTCGTCACGTCCGTTGTGTCCTGAGCAAGACACTTCACCCTTGCTCCTGATGGGTGCTGGTTGGCGCCTTGCATGGCAGCTCCCTCCATCAGTGTGTGAATGTGTGTGTGAATGGGTAAATGTGGAAGTAGTGTAAAAGTACTTTGAAGGTAGAAAAGTGCTATACAAGTACAACCCATTTATTTATTTATTTAGCACTCGTTTGTTGCGTCTCTATTTAGCATGTTATGTATGTACGCACAAACCGACACAGCCCTAGAAGATTTTAACATGATCTCCCTATAGAATAACATTTTATTTTAGGATTAAAAAAAAGGGTTTAATTTATTGGTAACTTTAACTCTATGAAATTATATCTCCCATGAAACTCTGTTATGTCAGTGGACTTGTTTGGAATGTGTTTCCAGGGGGCCTTAATGTATGTAACACACATTGTAGCATGGAAACTTTACAAGCGTAACTATCCTCTGTTGGGATGTGTAGCAAGTAACATGGGCGTGTTTCCGCAAAGCTAATCACCGTCGCAAATTACATTAGATAGTACTTTATTTATTCCGTCAGGAGAGTTCCTTCAGGAAAATTGAAATTTTTAGCACAATCCCATTCAAGATCAGACAAACATTACAGGGAGACAGAACAGGATGGCTGACGGGTCTGCCGGCTTCCAGCGCCCCTTACAAAAAAGGTGAGATACAGGTAAACAAGGGGGGAATGGGAGAAAAAATAGAAGATTAAAATAAGATTAAAAAATCGGTCTAAGCCTAGGCCCTGGAAAGGGGGTCCAGACTGAGGCCAAAGGGAAAAAAACAACTCATAGCCATAGACTTTTGACAAGAACAAGAAAGTTTGATCACATTACGCCTGTACTGGCTCACCTGCACTGGCTTCCTGTGCACTTAAGATGTGACTTTAAGGTTTTACTACTTACGTATAAAATACTACACGGTCTAGCTCCATCCTATCTTGCCGATTGTATTGTACCATATGTCCCGGCAAGAAATCTGCGTTCAAAGGACTCCGGCTTATTAGTGATTCCCAAAGCCCAAAAAAAGTCTGTGGGCTATAGAGCGTTTTCATTTCGGGCTCCAGTACTCTGGAATGCCCTTCCGGTAACAGTTTGAGATGCCACCTCAGTAGAAGCATTCAAGTCTCACCTTAAAACTCATTTGTATACTCTAGCCTTTAAATAGACTCCCTTTTTAGACCAGTTGATCTGCCGTTTCTTTTCTTTTTCTCCTATGTCCCACTCTCCCTCGTGGAGGGGATCCGGTCCGATCCGGTGGCCATGTACTGCTTGCCTGTGTATCGGCTGGGGACATCTTTGCGCTGCTGATCCGCCTCCGCTTGGGATGTTTTCATGCTGGCTCCGCTGTGAACGGGACTCTCGCTGCTGTGTTGGTTCCGCTTTGGACTGGACTCTCGCGACTGTGTTGGATCCATTATGGATTGAACTTTCACAGTATTATGTTAGACCCGCTCGACATCCATTGCTTTCCTCCTCTCCAAGGTTCTCATAGTCATCATTGTCACCGACGTCCCACTGGGTGTGAGTTTTCCTTGCCCTTATGTGGGCCTACCGAGGATGTCGTAGTGGTTTGTGCAGCCCTTTGAGACACTAGTGATTTAGGGCTATATAAGTAAACATTGATTGATTGATGTCTACTTAAGCGGGGGATAAAAAGGTTGTATTGAGGCGCCTTTTAAAAGAACAAAAAGACAATCCCACTGACCACTCGTCATCCCAGGAGACCCCTGGGATCAGCCCAGTGCCTCTGAATGACAAGAGGAATATAAAGGCGGTAGATGGGAGCGGGGAGGGGACAAGCCTCGATACAACAAGGCACACAGATGGCTACACCTTCAATACAGCATGCTAACTCGGGGTTAATAAGGGTCAAAGGTCAGGCAGTCGATTGGTACCTCTGTCCAGCTGAATGGCGTCGCAATTCAAATGAAAAAAAAATGGTGGCTGTCTTAATTCCAAAGTTTGAAGGCGTGACCTCAAGAGGAGCTAATCCCAATTTGACCACGGTGGGGCAGAAAAACATTCAAATTACAACTTTTTTAGCAAACTTTTATCCTACATTTTTATCCATAGTTTAATCAAAATGTGTCGAATGTAAATACATATATATTACTATTATGCAGTGAGAAAAATGGTGTGCTAATCGACACTTTGAATTTCTTATTGATCTGCCGCTTCTTTTCTTTCTCCTATGTCCCCACCTCCCTTGTGGAGGGGGTCCGGTCCGATGACCATGGAAGAAGTACTGGCTGTCCAGAGTCGAGACCCAGGATGGACCGCTCGTCGGGACCCAGGATGGTCCGCTCGCCTGTATCGGTTGGGGACATCTCTACGCTGCTGATCCGCTTCCGCTTGAGATGGTTTCCTGTGGACGTGACTCTCGCTGCTGTCTTGGATACGCTTGAACTGAACTCTCGCGGCTGTGTTGGAGCCACTATGGATTGAACTTTCACAGTATCATGTTAGACCCGCTTGACATCCATTGCTTTCGGTCCCCTAGAGAGGGGGGGGGGTTGCCCACATCTGAGGTCCTCTCCAAGGTTTCTCATAGTCAGCATTGTCACTGGCGTCCCACTGGATGTGAATTCTCCCTGCCCACTGGGTGTGAGTTTTCCTTGCCCTTTTGTGGGTTCTTCCGAGGATGTTGTAGTCGTAATGATTTGTGCAGTCATTTGAGACATTTGTGATTTGGGGCTATATAAATAAACATTGATTGATTGATTGATTGATTATTCAAAACATGAATATTGTTTTTGGCATAATCACATGATAACGTCTAATTATTTATTTTTTAATCTAGGTAGTACATATTTTTACATGGGCTATCAAAAATAAAAAGTAAATTATGACGTTAGTCACGAAAAATGTATCCATCATTTATCTTCTTCCGCTTATTCGAGGTCGCGGGGGCAGCAGCCGAAGAAGAGAAGCCTAGACATCCCTCTCCCCAGTAACTTTGTCCCGCTCCTCCCGAGGGATTCCGAGTTGTTTCCAGGCCAGCTGGGAGACATGGTCCCCCCAACGTGGACCACAAAAAATATTGAATGAATTATGTCTAGTTGCAGATTAATCATGCAGAAAGGTGGAACAGGTTGTCACGGTCTGTGGCCAGGTCCATGCATCCGTCAGTGCAAAACTTAGTGAGGAGTCTTTGGAGGTTAATTTGTGTCTTTATAACGGAAGCTGGGCAGCACGATTTAACTGGGTTTAGTGAATGCGTCTCACAATACAAAGGTCCTGAGTAGTCCTGAGTTCCATCCCAGTCTCAGGATCTTTCTGTGTCGAGTTTGCATGTTCTCCCCATGACTGCGTGGGTTCCCTCTGGGTACTCCGGCTTCCTCCCACCTCCAAAAAAATGCACCTGGGAATAGTTGATTGGCAACACACACAAAAAAAAATTGGCCCTTGTGTGTGAATATGAGTGTGAATGTTGTCTGTCTGTGTTGTCCCCATACTTGCCAACCCTCCCGGATTTTCCGGGAGACTCCCGAAATTCAGCGCCTCTCCCGAAAATCTCCTGAAATTCAGGCAGACCTGAGTGACGTGTCGATAGCCTGTTTTCATTTATTTACACATATACACACACATAACACTCATCTACTCATTGTTGAGTTAAGGGTTGAATTGTCCATCCTTGTTCTATCCTCTGTCACTCTTTTTCTAACCATGCTGAACACCCTCTCTTATGATGCATTGCTGTGTGGCACGCACAAAAGTGCTTTCATCAAATGCACTACAGTCTGGAATCTTCCATCCCTCTCTAGCATGTTCCAAAACCGGTCAATCTTTGCTTCCTGTGGATGATCTTCACTGCCAATCAATTGGCACTCGACTTCTTCCCGGAGGCTATCCAGGTCCAATCGCAGCTGCGGCTTGAAATTACAAGCGTATTTCGTCATCTTACTCGTCGTCGGCGTCACCACGGCTGTATCTTCCTTGTTCTTTTGCACTCTCTAAAAGCCGTAGATGTTATTGTCACTTATGCATGTACAGTAGACGGCAGTATTGTCCTGTTTAAGAGTGTCACAACATTGCAGACAAACTGCTTTACGGTAGACAAAAATGTGACTGCTGTGGTTTTCAGACAGGCAGATGGGCATGCCTTTGATCCGAAAGCAATGGTGCCTTCTTTTAATCCATCCATCCATTTTCTACCGCTTGTGCTTCTGGAGGTTGCGGGGGGTGCTGGAGCCTATCCCAGATGCATTAATGGAATGTTTCAAAATAGAAGGGTATGACAATCCTAAAACATGTTCAGATCTATTTTAACAATAAACACTTTTCAATGTGGTCAACAAGAGATGAACTATAGTTGAATATCTGACTAAAGACAAAGACTAGTAGTTGCCTCTTAAATTGTAGTTTAGGAGGATCAAATTAAATGACAAGATTAGTAGAATATCAATTATGACCTGTAATGCAATGTTATTGTCACTTATGCATGTACAGTAGATGGCAGTATTGTCCTGTTTAAGAGTGTCACAACATTGCTGTTTACGGCAGACAAACTGCTTTACGGTAGACAAAAATGTGACTGCTGTGGTTTTCAGACAGGCAGATGGTCATGCCTTTGATCCGAAAGCAATGGTACCTTCTTTTAATCCATCCATCCATTTTCTACCGCTTGTGCTTCTGGAGGTTGCGGGGGGTGCTGGAGCCTATCCCAGATGCATTAATGGAATGTTTCAAAATAGAAGGGTATGACAATCCTAAAACATGTTCAGATCTATTTTAACAATAAACACTTTTCAATGTGGTCAACAAGAGATGAACTATGGTTGAATATCTGACTAAAGACAAAGACTAGTAGTTGCCTCTTAAATTGTAGTTTAGGAGGATCAAATTAAATGAAAAGATCAGTAAAATATCAATTATGACCTGTAATGCAATGTATAGCTGCTTCAAAAAGCAATATGTATATAAGTCAATTTTGCACCACTTATCGTAATTTCCGGACTATAATGCTTTTCCCCCCCTCAAAACTTGTCAGTGTGCCTAATGAATGGAATCATTTTGGTTGAGAATACCCAGAAAAAAAGTGTCACAGTGGCTTACACTTGCATCGCATCTCATAAACGTGATAACACACTGTGTCCGATATTTTCACAAAGATTAAAACAAGTCATATTTATGGTTCGTTTAATAGTTAAACAAATTTACATTATTGCAATCAGTTGATAAAACATTGCCCTTTACAATTATAAAAGCTTCTTTTTAAAAAAAAATCTACTACTCTGCTAGCATGTCAGCAGACTGGGGTGGATCCTGCTGAAATCCCATGTATTGAATGAATACGGATTCGTTTGGAATCGGAAAAATATCGTTTTTGAATCAAGAATCGAATTGAATCGAAAAAATCGATATGTTATCGAATCGTGACCCTTAAGAATCGATATTGAATCGAATCGTCGGACACCCAAAGATTCACAGCCCTCATATACTAGTGATTTAGGGCTATATAAGTAAACATTGATTGATTGATTGATTGATTGATTGATATATATATATATATATATATATATATATATATATATATATATATATATATATATATATATATATCTGTATATATATATACATACATATATACATATATATATATATATATATATATATATATATATATATATGTGACTCCCTTAATGCATCCTATATTCTGGTGTGCCTAATGTATGAAAAAAAGATAAAAAATAGACCATTCATCAACAGCTGCGATGAGGTGGCGACTTGTCCAGGGAGTACCCCGCCCACCGCCCGAATGCAGCTGAGATAGGCTCAAGCGACCCAGAAAGAGACAAGCGGTAGAAAATGGATGGCATTCATAAACATTACGCCTTATAATCAGGTGCGCCCTATGGTCCGGAAAAAAATGGTATTTAACTTTTTTAAGTGTCATAATTAGGATTAATGATTTGTTTTAAGTCATGGTTTGCCTTTTGGACAACGAAGGCCAGAAGGCTGGTGAAGGTAGAGCTCCCACCTATATTCATGGTGCCTCGACAGAGTGGCCTAAAGAGTCAACTTCCACCCCACTTTCAATCAGTCAGTGATTGTGCTGAGGCTGAAAAGGAGCTGGTGGACTTCATTATGCATTCACAAGGAGCTGAGCTGAGCTAAAAGGCACTGTGCCACAATAACCCTTTGTTAGGATTATTCTCAGGAATAGTTTCTCACACACACAACCAAACTAACTAACTTTTTCTAGTGTTGGTGTAGCACCCTGAAACTAAGAGTTGGATGTAAAATCTAAAGTTGTATTATGATGCATAAATAGAATAATACTTATTTATAGGGATGGCGTGGCGCAGTGGGAGAGTGGCCGTGCGCAACCCGAGGGTCACTGGTTCAAATCCCACCTAGAACCGACCTCGTCACGTCCGTTGTGTCCTGAGCAAGACACTTCACCCTTGCTCCTGATGGGTGCTGGTTGGCGCCTTGCATGGCAGCTCCCTCCATCAGTGTGTGAATGTGTGTGTGAATGGGTAAATGTGGAAGTAGTGTCAAAGCGCTTTGAGTACCTTGAAGGTAGAAAAGCGCTATACAAGTACAACCCATTTATCATTTATTTATTTATTTATATTTTGTTTTTGTTAAATGCATTCTGCAATGTTTTTCATTTGTCATATTCATCTCTAACGAGCGCATGCTCAAGAACAAAACAAGAAGGGAAACAGTGAGCGGGGAAAAGAGGGATGTCAGAAAATGCCTGTAATATGAACTGTGGGCTTCTTAAATTAGACTGACCATACGTCCTCTTTTAACCAGACATGTCCTCTTTTGCGGGACTGGCCGGGGTGTCCGGGCGGAGTTTCTGAAATGCCTCAAATGTACGTGTTTTGTGTCAAGGTTGCGCGTATTTCCAATGTACGTACAGGGTTAAGATGGGTTACAAAGAAAACAAATTGTGAAAGTGTGCTGACGGAGATAGATATTTATATATATCCATATTTTAGAGTTATTTCTTTCTCTAGTCATATTCGAAATACCTAGTGTTTTCCATTTGTACTTTTTCTATTTTATAATCTCATATCTTTGGTACACTGCAAGTTAACCTTGGCTTTAGGAATGTGTGGAGGAGATATACTCCCTTTCTTATCTCATCCTGTGCTCAGCTAAGGAGACACAATAGACATGTGTATTGGTTCCGGAGGGAGGGGGCTGTTTGCGAATTCAAGAAGTAGTCTCTTACCGTTTGAATATGAGATGAATTTGGGCAATGCGTTTGAAAGGTTGCTGTATCTAGATTGGTCTCCCAAAGCTTTGGTAATAAAATATCAAAATAAGCAACTCTGCCTGGGATTCATTTATAACCAGCTTATGTGTCATCTAACGAATTTGGGGGTTGACTGACAGAAGACGGGATTGTAAAACAGTCGCGACAGCGGGGCGAGACAGAGAGAGCGAGTTCGGCAAGGTGGTGGATTGATTGGCCGGATAAACAACTTTAACACTGTTACAAATATGCGCCACACTGTGAACCCACACCAAACAAGAATGACAATCACATTTCGGGAGAACATCTGCACCGTAACACAGCATAAACATAACAGAACAAATACCCAGTACCCCTTGCAACACTGACTCTCCTGGGATGCTTGAATATACATCCCCGCTACCCCCTCTGCCCCCCACCTCAACCCCAATAACGTCACATCAAATATTCCACTTTGAAAAATATTTTTGGTTGAATATTTTGCATATTTTGTGTGTTTGCCATAAAAAAACATGGTTTTGTTTGACAAAAAGGGCGGAAAACAAAGAAACAAAAAACAACATAAAAAAATTAAAACATTTTGAAATCAGGAATAGATCTGAAGTTGATGTAGACTCCAGATATTTATGCGTTAAATATCAAATGAATGTATGCCCTGGCACACCCTTATCATCATTTCATGACCCAAACAAAACACTTTTTTACACTTTTATGCTGACATAAATACACCTACAACTTATTAAATAAAAACATAGAAAAAACTACCAGCAGCGGTAAAGTTTAGATCCATGAAGGAAAGAAGACAGTGCATGAATGTTTATAACTGAATAAATTACATATGCACACAAATTTGTCTTCTTTTTATATTATTTCTTTAATGAATGAAGTAACGTTTGTGACAACCCTTTTCCAAAACACAGTATATAATGTGAGATATAACAGGACAATGCATACGTTTATCATTTGTTTTCAAAACACTTACAAGAAAGTGGGACCCCAAAAATTTACTGTGGGACCTCATTTTCATGACTTTATGGGGTCCATGGAACCCCATTTTGAAAATTCCTAACGACAACACTGATGTCAACAGAGGAGAAAAAAAGCTTTATTTAAATAAATATATTATTTATAAAGCAAGTTCAAGTATCATTGGCAAATGTTCACCTTGTCCCGGCCTTGGCGTGCTGTCCGCCTTGGTAGCATATATGTGTCCTCTTTTTGGGATTTAAGGATATGGTCAGCCTACTTAAATAAATTTGGCACCAAAGAGACCACTGGAGCCTTTTTTAGATGGAAATAGCACTTTAGATCCATTTCAGTCTGGATACAAATCTTTGCACAGTACTGAATCTGCACTTTTAAAGGTTTTTAATGACTTGCTTTTAACGTCTGATTCTGGCAGCTCTGCCATTTTAGTGTTTTTATATCTTACAGCTGCCTTTGACACAGTCGACCGCACAATTCTTTTAGACCGCCTGAGAGACTGTGTGGGTGTCAGGGGGACCTAATTAGCGTGGTTCAGATCTTACCTGTCTGAGAGGTCCTTCTCTGTCAGGCTGGGGGACGCCGCCTCCTGTTCTGCCCCGCTTTACTGTGGTGTCCCCCAGGGATCTATTTTAGGCCCCATCCTGTTCGCTCTTTATCTCCTCCCTCTTGGAGATATTTTTAAGAAACATGGAGTGTTTTATCACTTTTATGCAGATGACTGCCAAATTTATATGCCGATTTCAAAAAGCCACGGCCCCCTGACCCCCCTTCTTAACTGTCCATGCCACGTCAAGGCTTGGTTAGCCCAGAATTTTTTAATAATGAATGAGGGAAAAACGGAAATTTTAGTTTTTGGTCCGGCCCCTTACTGACTTGGGACCATTGCAAAATGATGTGCGTCCCAAAGTCACCAGCCTTGGCGTCACTATGGACAGCGATTTTAAACTAGACAAACAAGTCCATGGCGTTTTAAAATTGTGTTTTTATCCCTTTCGTCTTTTAGTAAAGGTTAAACCGTTTTTATCTTTTAACCTTTTTGAACAAGTCGTGCATGCTTTTATTTCAAGTGGCCTGGACTACTGCAATGCACTTTATGCTGGCATTAGCTAAAAAGCTCTCTCCCGGTTGCAGTTAGTCCAGAACGCGGCAGCACGACTTTTAACAGGGGCCAGGAAACGCCAGCATATAACCCCAATTCTTCAGAGTTTGCACTGGCTCCCTGTTCATTTTAGAATTGATTTTAAAACATTGCTGTTTGTTTTTAAATCTTTACATGGACTGGCACCTCAATATATCTCGGACCTTATCCAAATTTACATTCCTGCGCGCGCTCTGAGGTCCGAGAGCCAGTTCCAGCTCGTGGTGTCCAAGACCAGACTTAAGACCAGGGGAGACAGGGCCTTCTCTGTGGTCGGCCCTAAGCTCTGGAACACTCTGCCGCTCCATGTTCAAACTGCTTCCACAGTGGAGTGTTTTAAGTCTCGTCTTAAGACCCACTTTTATTCTTTGGCTTTTAACACTACGTGAGTTGTGTGGTCCTCTGTTCTCTGTTGTCCTCTGTGTTTTTTATACACTTTGATTTCTATTTTACTGTTTTAATTGATTTTACCCTTTAAAATAGTTTTTAATCATATTTGTTTTTATATTGTTTTTTTTGTTTTATATTTATTTATTTTTTGTTTTTATTCAGTCATTGGTGGAGCATAATATGTATATATATTTTTATTTTATTTTATTTTGTTTTAATATTATTTTTTTACAATTGTTTTTAACGTGGCTGTGCAGCACTTTGGAAACGTTATTGTTGTTTAAATGTGCTATATAAATAAAGTGGATTGGATTGGATTTTAGGATGCAACATAATTTTTGTGTTTCCACCCGGTCAGGCGAAGTTATCCCAATAGAAATAAGTTTTGATTAAAACAGTGCATTGCAGTGGACGACCGAAGTCAAGTTCGTTAATGATCAGCGTACAACGTTCTCCTGCCGAAAGGAAAGGAAAGTCAACTAAACAAGACCTTCGATTTGTGAGTAAATACCAACACAGTCTGAACATGCATGTTGAGTGGGAATCACTACTGACCGAAATCGAAAATTAACTTGCCACGTTATCAGTATGTCATCTCAAATTAATAAGTGAAGAGTTGAAATTAGGACTTGCAGAATAAGTGCAATTGTCATGTTGCTTACCAAGGAGAGATATTCTGAATTATTTGGATAGTGACGAGATTACAAGTTTGGAAGATGGAGGTTTGTCAATACTTTTGGCTACAAATGATTCAATCGGGCTTCACGGTGGCAGAGGGGTTAGTCCGTCTGCCTCACAATACGAAGGTCCAGCAGTCCTGGGTTCAAATCCAGGCTCGGGATCTTTCTGTGTGGAGTTTGCATGTTCTCCCCGTGAATGCGTGGGTTCCCTCCGGGTACTCCGGCTTCCTCCCACTTCCAAAGACATGCACCTGGGGATAGGTTGATTGGCAACACTAAAAAATTGGCCCTAATGTGTGAATGTGAGTCTGAATGTTGTCTGTCTATCTGTGTTGGCCCTGCGATGAGGTGGCGACTTGTCCAGGGTGTACCCCGCCTTCCGCCCGATTGTAGCTGAGATAGGCGCCAGTGCCCCCCCGCGACCCCAAAAGGGAATAAGCGGTAGGAAATGGATGGATGGATGATTCAATCGATAAAATCCAGACGGCAGCAATTTACCAGCAGAGCCTGAGACTCCTGGGCAGTCAAACGTTGTCTTGGAGCGCTCTCTACTGGCAGCTGTTAATACTACAAGTCCAACAGTGCCACCAACCTCACCTTGTCGTGTACCAGACGCAGAAAAAAGACCTGCCAATTGAATTTGCACCCAATGTATCGAACATATTTTAGTATCATTGGACAAATAGGTGATGCAGGGCAAAAGGACAAATTAAATGACACCGGCCTCGAAAGACAAATTCAACGTGAATTAAAAAAAAAAGTTATGATAAAGGTGAAATTGTGGAAGCAGTGATTCAATCAATTGCGCCTGATGTTACCTGGAAAGCATTAAGAATTAACACTAAACTCATTAAGACAAGTTTTAAAGACGCATTTTGCTGAGAAAGACGCCACAGAGCTATTTCATATGCTGACAATAGGGCTGCAAATCTTTGGATGTCCCACGATTCGATTCAATATCGATTCTTAGGGTCGCGATTCGATTATATATCGATTTTTTCGATTCAACGAGATTCTCGATTCAAAAACAATATTTTTCCCATTCAAAAGGATTCTCTATTCATTCAATACATAGGATTTCAGCAGGATCTACCCCAGTTTGCTGACATGCTAGCAGAGTAGTAGATGTTTTCAAAAAAGTTTTTATAATTGTGAAGGACAATGTTTTAACAACTGATTGCAATAATGTAAATTTGTTTGAACTATTAAGCGAACCAAAAGGACGACTTATTTTATCTTTGTGAAAATACTGGACATAGTGTGTTGTCAAGCTTATGAGATGCGATGCAAGTGTAAGCCACTGAGACACTATTGTTCTTTTTTTAATTTTTATAAATGTCTAATGATAATGTCAATGAGTAATCTTTAATCACTGCTATGTTGAAATTATAACTAATATTGATACTGTTGTTGATAATATTAATTTTTGTTTCACTACTTTTGGTTTGTTTTGTGTCGTGTTTGTGTCTCCTCTCTACTGCGCTGTTTATTGCAGTTCTGAGTGTTGCTGGGTCAGGTTTGGTTTTGGAATTGGATTGCATTGTTATGGCATTGCTGTGTATTGGTTTTCTTGGATGAATTAAAAAAGGAAAAAAAAAAGACAAAAAAAAAAAGAGAATCGATTCTGAATCGCACAACGTGAGAATCGCGATTCGTATTCGAATCGATTTTTTCCCACACCCCTAGCTGACACGAACGTTCCAAGAGCCTATTCAAACCCCTTTTCAGTTCCTCATCCGTGCCATTGATCTTAGACAGAAAGTCCTTCTTACATCTGAGAGAGCAAATATTGGCCTAAAGCAGGGGTGCTCACTCTTTTTCTGCAGGCGAGCTACTTTTCAATTGACCAACTCGAGGGGATCTACCTCATTTATATATATCATTTATATTTATTTATTTATGAAAGAGACATTTTTGTAAACAAGTTAAATGTGTTTAATGATAATACAAGCATGTGTAACACATATAGATGTCTTTCTTTCACGAAGACAAGAATATAAGTTGGTGTATTACCTGATTCTGAGGACTTGCATTGATTGGAATCAGACAGTAATGATGATAACGCCCACATTTTCAAATGGAGGAGAAAAAAAGTTGTCCTTTCTGTATAATACCACATGAAAGTGGTTGGTTTTTGGCATCTAATTCATCCAGCTTCCATACACTTTACAAGAAAAACATTGGCGGCAAATTCCGTAGCTTGATTGATTGACATTCACGGCACACGAGGGTCTTGTGAGATGACGCTGGCTGCTGCCAGTTCATTATTATGAAAAAATGACAGAGAGGAAGGCGAGAAACACTTTTTATTTTAACAGACTTTCGCGCCATCCCTTCCGTCAAAACTCTAAAGGCCGACTGCACATTTCCTATCTTCACAATAAAAGCCCTGCTTCATGCTGCCTGCGCTAACAAAATAAGAGTCTCGGAAAGCTGGCGTGCACATCACTTGTGCACGCCAGCTTTCTGAGGGATCGCTTGTGCACGCCAGTTTTCCGAGACTCTGTATCATTCAGTCCGAACTTGGCGGTGTACCCACAACAGCGCTATGGGACACAGGTTCGCAAGTATCAATAGTTGATATGGAATGGAAAAAATCGCATTTTCGTGATGCCGAAATCCGACCAGTGCATTAACTATTAGAGGAAGGTAGCCTTGACCCCTCTGCCGCAAATGGCCCAAGATCCCATATGAAGATTGGATAGGGGTCAAATTTAGCCTGTCTGACGTTCCAGGAAGCAAATTAACAATCCCTTTGCTAATAAGCAGCCGCCACTTGCCATACCAATAATAGGCTTTGATGTTATTGAATTGATTGAAACTTTTATTAGTAGATTGCACAGTTCAGTACATATTCCGTACAATTGACCACTAAATGGTAACACCAGAATAAGGTTTACAAGTGAAGTGAAGTGAATTATATTTATATAGCGCTTTTTCTCTAGTGACTCAAATCACTTTTACATAGTGAAACCCAATAGCTAAGTTACATTTAAACCAGTGAGAGTGGCACTGGGAGCAGGTGGGTAAAGTGTCTTGCCCAAGGACACAACAGCAGTATCTAGGATGGCGGAAGTGGGGACCGAACCCGCAACCCTCAAGTTGCTGGCACGGCCACTCTACTAACCGAGCTATACTTCACGAATACAGTAGTTAGCACCAATGAACAGCTCTACCCACAAAGTAGCTATCAAATTCATACACAGTCTTCTATCAGCATTAGACATTGGTCACAGAAAGGCCAAAGCTATTTTATGTGTGGAGGAGAAAGCAGCATGTGGAATAGTGAGTAAGATAAATAAGAAGTTCAGAAAATATGATCCATGGCCATTTAACTCACTCCCCTATTTAATAGGAGTATGTTTGCTTTTGCTGCCAGGTCATATATGTGACATAATAAGTGACCATCCCCCAGCCAACATTACAAATTCAACGGAGGAATTTTGTTGAGCTTGTATTGTGTGTAAACCAGCGGTCTTGTTCCACAGCCACACAGATCACACTAATGGTTGCGATACAAAACAACTTCAACACTCCCACCGACACGCGCCACACTCCGCAAACCCACATTAAACGATGACAAACACACTTCTGGAGAACATACGCCCTGCAACACACCACAAACGCAACACAACACCTACCCACAATGCAATGCATCCACGACTCCCGGCTACACCGTCCAATAACCCGCTGGCACCAAACCCTGCCCCCCCTCTACGTGCGTTGGTTGAGGTGGGCGGGGTTGGGGGCTAGCGTATAATAGCAAGTGTCATGGATACACGACACTATGGGTAATCCCTATGCTGTGTTTAGAACAGGGGTCACCAACGCGGTGCCCGCGGGCACTAGGTCGCCCGTAAGGACCAGATGAGTTGCCCGCTGGCCTGTTCTAAAAATAGCTCAAATAGCAGCACTTACCAGTGAGCTGTCTCTATTTTTTACATTGTATTTATTTACTAGCAAGCTGGTCTCGCTTTGCTTGACATTTTTAATTCTAAGAGAGACAAAACTCAAATAGAATTTGAAAATCCAAGAAAATATTTTAAAGACTTGGTCTTCACTTGTTTAATTAAATAAATTCATTTATTTTTTTACTTTGCTTCTTATAACTTTCAGAAAGACAATTTTACAGAAAAAATACAACCATAATAATTGTTTTAGGATTTTTAAACGCATATACCTTTTTACCTTTTAAATTCCTTCCTCTTCTTTCCTGACAATTAAAATCAATGTTCAAGTACATTTATATTTTTTATTGTAAAGAATAATAAATACATTTTCATTTAATTTTTCATTTTAGCTTCTGTTTTTTCGACAAAGAATATTTGTGAAATATTTCATCAAACTTATGATTAAAATAAAAAAAAATATTCTGGCAAACCCAGAAAATCTCTAAAATCAAATTTATATCTTGTTTCAAAGTCTTTTGAATTTCTTTTAAAATATTTGTTCTGGAAAATGTAGAAGAAATAATGATTTGTCTTTGTTAGAAATATAGCTTGGTCCAATTTGTTATAGATTCTAACAAAGTGCAGATTGGATTTTAACCTACTTAAAACATGTCATCAAAGTTCTAAAATTAATCAGGAAAAATTGCTAATGATGTTTCATAAATTATTTTTTAAATTTTTTCAAAAAGATTCGAATTAGCTAGTTTTTCTCTTCTTTCTTCCGGTTGAATTTAGAATTTTAAAGAGTCGAAATTGAAGATGAACTATGTTTCAAAATTTGATTTTGTTATTTTTCGTGTTTTCACCTCTTTTAAACCGTTCAAATAAGTGTTTTTTTTTTCATCATTTATTCTCTACAAAAAACCTTCCGTAAAAGAAAAGTAATTCATGATTTGTTAAAAAATGTAGTGGCTAGCTAGTTAAAATGGGATATTGTGATTTCACAAGACTGTCTTAGAAGTGATCATTTGAAAATGTTCAATTTGAAACATGTGCACTTAGAGAAAATATAAAAATAAAGTGTTGCATATTGATATTTATCTGTTTCTATATATATTTATTGTGGGAAATAATTAAGATGATCAGTGTTTCCACAAAGATAAATATCATTAATTATTCAACTCTACATGCCCCTAAAGCTGACCAACACGCCGGATTGTAGTCAGCTGGAGGCGTGTCTTAATGAAATCAAACAATGGATGTCCGCTAACTTTTTGCAACTCAACGCCAAAAAAACGGAAATGCTGATTATCGGTCCTGCTAGACACCGACCTCTATTTAATGATACAACTGTAACATTTGACAACCAAACAATTAAACAAGGCGACACGGTAAAGTATCTGGGTATTATCTTCGACCCAACTCTCTCCTTTGAGTCACACATTAAAAGCGATACTAAAACGGCCTTCTTTCATCTCCGTAATATCGCTAAAATTCGCTCCATTCTGTCCACTAAAGACGCTGAGATCATTATCCATGCGTTTGTTACGTCTCGTGTCGATTACTGTAACGTACTATTTTCGGGTCTCCCCATGTCTAGCATTAAAAGATTACAGTTGGTACAAAATGCGGCTGCTAGACTTTTGACAAGAACAAGAAAGTTTGATCACATTACGCCTGTACTGGCTCACCTGCACTGGCTTCCTGTGCACTTAAGATGTGACTTTAAAGTTTTACTACTTACGTATAAAATACTTCACGGTCTAGCTCCATCCTATCTTGCCGATTGTATTGTACCATATGTCCCGGCAAGAAATCTGCGTTCAAAGGACTCCGGCTTATTAGTGATTCCCAAAGCCCAAAAAAAAGTCTGTGGGCTATAGAGCGTTTTAATTTCGGGCTCCAGTACTCTGGAATGCCCTCCCGGTAACAGTCCGAGATGCCACCTCAGTAGAAGCATTTAAGTCTCACCTTAAAACTCATTTGTATACTCTAGCCTTTAAATAGACTCCCTTTTTAGACCAGTTGATCTGCCGTTTCTTTCCTTTTTCTCCTATGTCCCACTCTCCCTTGTGGAGGGGGTCCGGTCCAATCCGGTGGCCATGTACTTCTCGCCTGTGTATCGGCTGGGGACATCTCTGCGCTGCTGATCCGTCTCCGCTTGGGATGGTTTCCTGCTGGCTCCGCTGTGAACGGGACTCTCACTGCTGTGTTGGATCCGCTTTGGACTGGACTCTCGCGACTGTGTTGGATCCATTATGGATTGAACTTTTACAGTATCATGTTAGACCCGCTCGACATCCATTGCTTTCCGCCTCTCCAAGGTTCTCATAGTCATCATTGTCACCGACGTCCCACTGGGTGTGAGTTTTCCTTGCCCTTATGTGGGCCTACCGAGGATGTCGTAGTGGTTTGTGCAGCCCTTTGAGACACTAGTGATTTAGGGCTATATAAGTAAACATTGATTGATTGATTGATTGATTAATAATAACATAGAGTTAAAAGAAAAGCCGTCCACATCACAAAGATCAGTGTAAAAGGTATGGCTGTTGACCAACTATGAATTGCAATCTCGTATAAGAAGCAGCGAAATGCATGTGTCCGGCCGGCATGCAGACAGCATGGTGTAAAAGTGAGTGCGATGACATGCTGTAGAGATGCTGTAGAGCAGTGGTCCCCAATCACTGAGCCGCGGACGCAGAATAATGTTTTATTATTATAATTTTTTTTTATCACACTCAATTTTCTACTGCATGCCATTGGTAAGCGCAGGGGGTGAGAAGAGGTTTTAAAAATATTAGCGCCTGCTTACTTTTACCGCATGCTTTGAATAAGCGCAGGAGTGAGAAGAGGTTTTAAATTAATTAGCGCCCCGGCGGCTATGCAAGGAAATACGGTAGTCAGTATTTCAGGGAACTTTTGCCACACAACACACTAAATCAATATTTCTCAACCCTTTTTCTTGGAGTATACTCGGTGGCAAGCCGTCCAAGTTGGCATCGATGAAGCTGGTCCGTGTTTACATAGATAGGAAAGAAGAACAGACCCTCTTCAGATGGGTGAAGAGGGTCTTCCTCAACCATTTGAAGTCACTCCTCACCACAACTCCATCAACAGTGGGATACACTGATGATGTGAAATGTATCTGCAAATATACTATTTTTCCACGGGGAGGACATGCAAACTCCACACAGAAAGATCCCGAGTCTGGATTTGAACCCAGGACTGCAGGACCTTTGTATTGTGAGGCAGACGCACTAACCCCTCTGCCACCGTGAAGCCCCATAATCCTGTGTGTACTACACAATTGTCAAAGCCAAAATAAATGGTGTATTAATTGTTTTTTTGTATTGATTTGAATACATTTAATTGCTTAACTATCTCTTCAGGTCTTTTTATATGTCATTTCTGCAGTGGTAGCTTGTGCAATAAAATAATTAAAACCATGTCATTCAATATATTTCATTGTAGGCTGTATTAAGCTGTTTCAGTAAAAATAACTCCATGCAATGGAGCATCCATCCATCCATCCATTTTCTACCGCTTATTCCCTTTCGGAGTCGCTGGCGCCTATCTCAGCTGCAATCGGGCAGAAGGCGGGGTACACCCTGGACAAGTCGCCACCTCATCGCAGGGCCAACACAGATAGACAGACAACATTCACACTCACATTCACACATTAGGGCCAATTTTTTAGTGTTGCCAATCAACCTATCCCCAGGTGCATGTCTTTGGAAGTGGGAGGAAGCCGGAGTACCCGGAGGGAACCCACGCATTCACGGGGAGAACATGCAAACTCCACACAGAAAGATCCCAAGCCTGGATTTGAACCCAGGACTGCAGGGACTTCTTATCGTGAGGCAGACACACTAACCCCTCTGCCACCGTGATGCCCGCAATGGAGCATTTAAAATAATTTAATTTCATTTTTGGCTATTTAGTACAAAGGCTTTGTAAAGTGTTCCAAGCGTTACAAACACCTACATCCTAATATTTTATGTGGATTTTGTTATGTTGAGTGGTAGTGTGCAGTTGTAACTTCAAAGTCAACCAGGAGGTGGCCCTGTCGGAAAACGATGAGGGGTCTGAAGGTGTGGCTCCACAAGTGCTGGCCTTAACATACAGCCTCCAAGTCTGCAGACACATATTAGTGCAAAGTTTGATCATTAATAGATGCACAACACACTACAGCAGGGGTGTCAAACTCAAATACAGAGTGGGCCAAAATTTTAAACGGAACAAAGCCGCGGGCCAAGGTTGAACAAATGAACCTTTTAATAGGGATCCAAACAAGTTTTGCATTAAATATTGAACAAGCAAGGCTTATATAACTTTAGTGACATGCAAAATCCAGTTTCAAATAATAATAATAATAATTAAAAAAAATATCAATGGCACATCAAATACAATTTAAATAAAAATGTTTTGCCTTTTTTTCAATTTGCAATCTTCTGAGATAAATATCAAATTTTTTCCACAGTCTAATAATACATTTGAAAATAAAATAACAATAATGAATGAACCAAACATTCAAGCCTTGAAGTAGCAAGAGAAAATGCATGAATAAAACGTTAATTATTGGTCAGTTTGCTGGAAGTTTCCCGGAAGAGTTAGTGCTGCAAAGGGTTCTAGGTATTTGTTCTGTTGTGTTACGGTGCGGATGTTCACCCGAAATGTGTTTGTCATTCTTGTTTGGTGTGGGTTCACAGTGTGGCGCATATTTGTAACAGTGCTAAAGTTGTTTAGCGTGACCTGTATGGCTGTTGACCAAGTATGCCTTGCATTCACTCGTGTGCGTGTGTAAAAGCCACACATATTATATGACATGCTGTTAGTATGGAGGAAAAACGGACGTGACGACAGGTTGTAGAGAACGCTAAAGGTAGTGCCTTAAATGCACGCCCCCAATATAGTTGTCCAGGTGGAAATCGGTAGAAATTCGGGGGAATGGTTGCCCCGGGAGATTTTCGGGAGGGGCACTGAACTTCGGGAGTCTACCGGGAAAATTAGGAGGTTTGGCAAGTATAAGTTTGGTGACCGCAGGATTAGGTCTCTGCTTTTTGCAGATGATGTGGTCCTGATGGCTTCATCTGACCGGGATCTTCAGCTCTCACTGGATCGGTTCGCAGCCGAGTGTGAAGCGACCGGAATGAGAATCAGCACCTTCAAGTCCGAGTCCATGGTTCTCGCCCGGAAAAGGGTGGAATGCCATCTCCGGGTTGAGGAAGAGACCCTGCCCCAAGTGGAGGAGTTCAAGTACCTAGGAGTCTTGTTCACGAGTGGGGGAAGAGTGGATCGTGAGATCGACAGGCGGATCGGTGCGGCGTCTTCAGTAATGCGGACGTTGTATCGATCCGTTGTGGTGAAGAAGGAGCTGAGCCGGAAGGCAAAGCTCTCAATTTACCGGTCGATCTACGTTCCCATCCTCACCTATGGTCATGAGCTTTGGGTCATGACCGAAAGGATAAGATCACGGGTACAAGCGGCCGAAATGAGTTTCCTCCGCCGGGTGGCGGGGCTCTCCCTTAGAGACAGGGTGAGAAGCTCTACCATCCGGGAGGAACTCAAAGTAAAGCCGCTGCTCCTTCACATGGAGAGGAGCCAGATGAGGTGGTTCGGGCATCTGGTCAGGATGCCACCCGAACGCCTCCCTAGGGAGGTGTTTAGGGCACGTCCAACCGGTAGGAGGCCACGGGGAAGACCCAGGACACGTTGGGAAGACTATGTCTCCCGGCTGGCCTGGGAGCGCCTCGGGATCCCCCGGGAAGAGCTGGACGAAGTGGCTGGGGAGAGGGAAGTCTGGGTTTCCCTGCTTAGGCTGTTGCCCCCGCGACCCGACCTCGGATAAGCGGAAGAAGATGGATGGATGGATGGATGGATGGATGGATGGATGGATGAGTATTAGCGGTGAATGCGTTGTTACAGCGGCACCGACGCTGTATAACACCGGCGGGCCAGCTCTAATGCTAAATTGATATTACCATTTCAAAAACGGAATACACTTCAATTATTTTACTGAATTACATGACAGTTAGAATCTACATAAGAACATACAATGTGGGATTTGCAATAAATGATTACCAGTAAAACACTGCACACTGAGAATGTGTTGAGCTCCTGCAAACCACATCCTTCATCGACATCTTTTATAATTGAGCAAGATCGAGCAACAAAGACGCAACACAAATGGCAAAACATAAAAAACCAACACGCCGGACTGTAGTCAGTTGGAAGCGTGTCTTAATGAAATTAAACAATGGATGTCCGCTAACTTTTTGCAACTTAACGCCAAAAAAACGGAAATGCTGATTATCGGTCCTGCTAGACACCGACCTCTATTTAATAATACAACTTTAACATTTGACAACCAAATAATAAAACAAGGTGACTCGGTAAAAAATCTGGGTATTATCTTCGACCCAACTCTCTCCTTTGAGTCACACATTAAAAGCGTTACTAAAACGGCCTTCTTTCATCCCCGTAATATCGCTAAAATTCGCTCCATTTTGTCCACTAAAGACGCCAAGAGCATTATCCATGCATTTGTTACGTCTCGTCTCGATTACTGTAACGTATTATTTTCGGGTCTCCCCATGTCTAGCATTAAAAGATTACAGTTGGTACAAAATGCGGCTGCTAGACGTTTGACAAGAACAAGAAAGTTTGATCACATTACGCCTGTACTGGCTCACCTGCACTGGCTTCCTGTGCACTTAAGATGTGACTTTAAGGTTTTACTACTTACGTATAAAATACTACACGGTCTAGCTGCCGATTGTATTGTACCATATGTCCCGGCAAGAAATCTGCGTTCAAAAGACTCCGGCTTATTAGTGATTCCTAGAGCCCAAAAAAAGTCTGCGGGATATAGAGCGTTTTCCGTTCGGGCTCCAGTACTCTGGAATGCCCTCCCGGTAACAGTTCGAGATGCTACCTCAGTAGAAGCATTTAAGTCTCACCTTAAAACTCATCTGTATACTCTAGCCTTTAAATATACCTCCTTTTTAGACCAGTTGATCTGCCGCTTCTTTTCTTTCTCCTATGTCCCCCCCTCCCTTGTGGAGGGGGTCCGGTCCGATGGCCATAGATGAAGTACTGGCTGTCCAGAGTCGAGACCCAGGGTGGACCGCTCGTCGGGACCAGGATGGACCGCTCGCCTGTATCGATTGGGGACATCTCTACGCTGCTGATCCGCTTCCGCTTGGGATGGTTTCCTGTGGACTGGACTCTCGCTGCTGTCTTGGATCCGCTTGAACTGAACTCTCGCGGCTGTGTTTGAGCCACTATGGATTGAACTTTCACAGTATCATGTTAAACCCGCTCGACATCCATTGCTTTCGGTCCCCTTTGAGACATTTGTGATTTGGGGCTATATAAATAAACATTGATTGATTGATTGATCCACATATTGGATATAATATCACTGTTCTGCAGAACTTTGCTGTAGAATCCTGCCTTCGCCTGACACTTGCTATCAGGCTTTTTTGCGCTGAAAACAAGCCCTGCATGAAGTAGCTTCGTATGTCACTCAACAATTTTGTATTATGTCAAGATAGCCAAGTTAACTGCCTTGTTTATGCTGCTTTGCAAGACCTGTATGTGACTTCAAACATATAAAGCCTCATATGCTGGTTCTGAGACAGGATCGATTGCTTCTGTCCTAAGAAATGAGTCTTCCATTTTGAAGCAGTAACAGATTTTTTAGACACTGAATTTTTTTACACTGTACATTTATAAATATTATTTTTATGCACTGAATTTTTAGACACTGAATTTTTTTTTACACTGAATATTTACACTGAATTTTTTCACACTGACTTTTTAGAGGCTGAATTTTTAGAGATTGCATTTTAAAACACTGCATTTGTTTTCAATGAAATTGTCAGCATAATTTGATGTAAAAAAAAAAATCACAAAATTTAAACACACAAAAATCAGTTTAATAAATTCACTGTCAAAAAAATGCTTAAAGACACAAATAAATCTCCATCGAAGACTGACAGGTTTGCTCACTGGCAAATTTCACTTAAAAACAAACCTGACTGGAATCAAAATAAAAGTTTTGAGCCTTTGGATGACGTGCATATAAGTAAAACATAAAAAAAAATGTTCCTGTATGACAATCTGACAATTAAATCAAATAAGATGAAATAAAATAAAATAAAAATTGTATTTGGTTCCAAATATCTGGTTCATTTTTAAGTTAAAATTTAAGTTGCAAGTAAGCAAGTAAAAACCTGTGATTAATTATGATGAATCCAAATATAAAAGTGTAAATATCATTTTTTTTATTCTCTTATGACATCACCATTTTTGTATATATATTTTTATATACTCAAAATGACACAATAAAGACTTTAAATTGTGCAAAATAAGTTAATGGAATGCAGTTTAAATCTCATTCGTATTAGTTTAAATACTGTTAATTGTCATGAAGTGGTGGTGACGAACCCCAAGATGCAGAGATGACAGGATTGGTTCATGAAAACATTGATTTGATGATAAAAAAAAAAAAAAGAAGCAAGGAAAACATGAACCAGAAACCAAGAAAAAGCAACAGGGACAGGAGTCGGGATCCAGGGAATAGCTCACAGCATTAAAAAAAACAAAAAACAGGCAGTCCACAGCATACAGCAAACAATACTCCAGCACTGACTGCGGGGCAAGGCAGGTTTAAATAATGCCTCTGATTAGTGCTCGCGCTTGGGCAACAGTTGAGCGGGCAAACACTAATCAGAGGCAGGTGGAAATAATAAGTAACCATGGTAACTAAAACAAACAAAGGTGCACAAAAATTAGGAACTAAAGTAGTCCAAAACTAACAGAAAACACAAAAACATGATCCGGACCAAAAATCATGAGATTAAAGATTATCCATCCATTTATCCATTTTCCATTTTCTACCCCTTATTCCCTTTGGGATTAGACGTTACAAAATATTAAAACTCATTTTTTATGACAATTATTTTTTTTAATAATTTGAAATGTGCAAAGGAAAACAATTCTCTCTTTGAGCACATTGTAACTTATCACAACATATTTATTGCACAACAGACCAGACACAGAACCGATGTGGTAACAGCAGTAAGGAGCACATTATTCCTGCTGATGACTTTTACTAACAGTTGTTAGAATATCTATCATATGTACACTTTTGAAGAAATATGTTTTTTCACCTTCCAGCATGACAAATCTATTTAGCTTGGATCCCAAAAAGAAATAAATAGCCCTTTTTATGAATTCATTGAAAGACCCAGGATTGCTTCAGAGTTCAATAGAGTTATCGTCCACACACCAAAACGACCCGTCAGCATCCATCAGTGCCACTTGCCATCACAGGCGTGCCGTCCAGGAGCAGCGGGTCTTGGGAGGTGTCCTGTGATCCCAGATGAAAAGCAAGTGTTAACCCCCCTCGGTCAGGTCGCGCCTGGTGTGCAGTTAGTGCCTGACAGCGTGCGCCTCATAGCTCTTCTTTAGATGGGACGGGGCCAGGGGAAGAGGAGAGGACACATTATCTGCTGGGACACACAATGTCCAAAAGAACACAATGCACCGCCGAGCAGGAGGAGGGAGGGGGTTCCCACAGAGTTTATAACGTCCAGCCATGAGGGAGGTGAGATAAGGCCACAAGGTGTAGAGGTCATTCCAGCCTACAAGCTTGATGCAAGAAGACCACGGGAGAGTTTATTTATTATTTCTTCGATCAGTGGTAAACAAAATAAACAAACACTTTTACGTAAACAAACAGTTGTACATTCATACATTGAAAATGTTGCAGACCGAAAGGGTTTAGGCCGAAGTTGAACCCTTTGTTTGTGATTGGAAATACAGTTTTATTTTATTTCAATATGTAAAAAATATTGACAGATTTATAATGCAATTAGTGCTGTTTTAATTTGAAATCGGATTAATCAAAGGTTTGCTGTGGACTAAATTAGACGAATCACATTAATTATCACTCATTTTAATCGAGATCAATCTTTTTTCATTGTGCACAAGCAAATAGACTAAAAAAGGAGGGAACATATATAATAGGGCTCTGTATCTTTGGGCACAACATGATAAGATTCAATTCTATTCTTGGGGGGTAACGATTTAATTCAGAATTGGTTCCTGATTCAAAACGATTCTCGACTCGAAATCAATACTTTTTTAATACATTGAAGGCCAGTTCTATGATTAACTGCATTCAGCCATAAAATAGATAAACAGCTATGGTAAATGTATATTTTACTTAAAATAAAAAGTTTTTATTTTAATCAAATTCTAATGATCCGTAGGCCGTTTTCTTTGAAGATTTGGCATATTCGCTTCTTGGTGTTCTCGCTGCTCCTTGGCGAGGCGCGGCACACTGCCAGTCCATCATCACGGTAAATGCCAAGGTTCAGGTTGAGGCTAGCAAGCTGGGAGAGGAGGAAACTCCCAACGAGTTCGCACGTTTCTGCGCCGTCAAAACTCCCCTGAACCTTGGCATTTACCGTGATGACGGACTGGCAGTGTGCCGCGCCTCGCCAAGGAGCAGCGAGAACACCAAGAAGCGCATATGCCAAATCTTCAAAGAAAACGGCCTACGGATCACGATTGAAGCCAACAAGCAAACCGTCAACTTCCTCGACGTCACTTTCAACCTGAGAAATAACAGCTACCAACCATTCACGAAACCCAACACAACACTCCAATAAGTGCACCACGACAGCAACCACCCACCCACCACCACAAAAAGAATACCTACCGGAATTAATAAAAGACTATCGATGCTGTCATCCAGCAAAGCTGAATTCGACCAAGCAACCCCCCCGTACCAGAAAGCACTTGATGAAAGCGGATACAACTTCACCCTTACCTATGAACCCACCCCAGGAAACCAACCAAAAAAGAGCAGAAAACGAAACAACATCATCTGGTACAATCCGCCATTCAGCAAAGACGTCTCAACCAACATCGGCCGCAAGTTCCTCACTCTGATCGACAAACACTTCCCCAAAGGCAACACCCTAAGAAAAATATTCAACAAGAACAACATTAAATTGAGCTACAGCTGTATGAATAACATGCAACAAATCATTTCAAACCACAACAAAGCAATTGCAAAAGGACTGCCTACCCCCAGACTAAACGACTCTGAAACCAATAATGAATGTAACTGTCGCAAGAAACCTGATTGCCCTCTCAACGGAAGGTGCTTACAGACATCAGTCGTTTACCAAGCAAAGGTAATACGCAAGGACATTAACACATCCGACACGTACGTAGGATTAACCGAAGGAGCGTTCAAAACAAGATGGAATAATCACAACGCCTCCTTTAGAAACCAGACTTTGCGGAATTCTACAGAACTCAGCAAACACATTTGGAACCTCAAAGACAATAATGTTGAATATTCAATAACATGGCAAATTCTTGCATCCAGCACACCTTACAACAGTGGTAATAAAAGATGCAACCTATGCTTAAAAGAGAAACTGTTTATTATATATCATCCAGATCTATCATCTCTCAACAAGCGCAGTGAAATCATTTCAACATGCCGCCATAGACGGAAACACCTCCTAGGTAACACATGAGCCAATCACCACACCCTACGCCTGCTTGTACCCACCCACTATGTGCTCTATATAAACCATTGTATGTGAATGCTTCCATTAAAATCTCCTGATGATTGAGGGAACCCCTCATGAAACAGATCTGTAGAGATGAAGTAGTCTTGTGATTTTTTTCCCACACCTACATATTGCGCTCTACCACGGTATCGAGCACTATTCTCTGGACAATCCAATCAAGACATATATATATATATATATATATATATATATATATATATATATATATATGTATGTATGTATGTATGTAATGTAGCTTACCCCCACCAGTTGTGAATAAATGATGGGTTCTCACTCCTCTGTGAGCACTTTGAGTATTTAATAATAGAAAAGTGCTATATAAAATCCAATCCAATCCATCCATCCATTCATTTTCTACCGCGTGTCCCTTTTGGGGTCTTGGGGGGTGCTGGAGCCTATCACAGCATTCTTATTATTATATATTTCATTTCATTCCATTTAATTTTTTTATATACCTCCTTCATTGATGTGCAGCTTTGATCGATAGACAATTATACCTTAATTATACAATTATACATTTACACCAATGTCTGAGAAGGAGCAGGATGTGTGTGTGTGTATTAGAGATGCGCGTATAGACAATTATATCATCCGCGTCACCAAAAATGTCATCCACCTGCCGTCCACCCAGACAAACATTTTATCGGGACCATGCCCGCCCGCCAACCGCCCACTGTCTTTCGTCAGCGGTTGGCCATCTTTACCACTCCCAGAGGTATTTTAAAATGTTCCACATAGTAACTTAGTCGTTTAGAGGAACTAACGTCGTCATGACTAATCATTAACAATTGTCCTGATGACAAGAACATGGGCATGCCGTGATATCATAGTCTTTGACAAATTCAACAGCATGTACAATCCAATTGTTAGTGCTGCAACATGTTGTGTGCAGCTTCTGCACACTCATGTACAAGATTGAAAGGCATACTGGGTGATAAAGAGTACACTGATGGTTGTGATATAAACAATTTTAACACTCATAGTAATATGCGCCACGCTATGAAGCCACACAATACAAGATTGACAAACACATTTCGGGAGAACATCCTCACAGTAACACAACATAAACGCAACACAACTAATACCCATAATCCTTTGTATTCATGACACCTCCTGAATATATTTTACACCCCCGCGCCCCCAACCCCGCCCACCTTACCGACGCACGGGGGGTTGGCGGGGTTTGGGGTGTATAAAATAGGCAGGAAGTGTCACGAATACAAAGGATTATACCTGTAGGTATTTGTTGTGTTGCGTTTATGTTGTGTTACTGTGAGGATGTTCTCCCGAAATGTGTTAGTCATTCTTAATTGGTGTGGCGCATATTACTAAAAGTGTTAAAATTGTTTATATCACAACCATTAGTGTACTCTGTGTCACACAGTATGCCTTGGAGTCGTGTGCATATTGCTGTGGAAGCTACACACAACATGATGCTGGACAATCAAATCGTGTCTGATGTAGAAGGTGGCAAAGCCAGTGGCATCATAGCACGCAATAATATTTAAAAACTGGGTGGCTGCCGTGAGTCATTCAAGAGATTAATATCGTCTCGCATTGACTTCTTCGCTTTGTGACACGGGTCTTAAATGGCTCTTTGAATGGCAAAGGATACCGATCCCAGGACCGTGTTTATCAAATGTCTCCGGATGATTCAACCGCCACCCGTCCAAAACTAATGAAAATCAATTTATTCGTCATGTCAACCGCCCGACCCGCAGACTCCGCGGATGAGACTGCAAACCGTGCATCTCTAGTGTGTATATATATGTATATTTTTGTATGTAAATATGTATATATGTGTATATATATATATATACATATTTATATATATAAATATGTATATATATATATATATATATATATATATATATGTATATATATATATATATATATATATATATATATATATATATATATATATATATATATATATGTATATATATAAATATATATATGTATATATATTTATATATATATATATATATATATATATATGTATATATATAAATATATATATGTATATATATTTATATATATATATATATATATATATATTAATATATATGCATATATACATATATATGTATATATGCATACATACACACATATATATATATACATATATATACATATATATACATATATATACATATATGAATATATTTTACACCCCCGCGCCCCAAACCCCGCCCACCTTACCGACACACGGGGTTTTTTGCTGCTAGCAGGGTGTAGTAAATAGCCAGGTTGTGTCATGGATGCAAAGGATTCTGGGTATTTGTTGTGTTGAGTTTATGTTGTGTTACTGGGAGGATGTTCTCCCAAAATGTGTTTGTCATTCTTGTTTGGTGTGGCTTTACAGCATGGCACATATTACTAAGAGTGTTAAAATTGTTTCTATCACAACCATTAGTGTACTCTTTGTCACCCAGTAGGCCTTGCAGTCGTGTGCGTGTGTGAGTGGAAGTCACACACAACATGTTGCTGGACTGACAAGCAGATCTTACATGCTGTAGAAGGTGACAAAGCCAATGGCTTCATAGCATGCACTAATACTTATTAATTGGGTGACTACCGGCAGTTGATTTAGAAAATTTTCGCCCCTTTTTGTTTTCTTCGCTTTGTGACATGGGTCCTAAATGGCTCTTTGAATGGGAAAGGATACCAATCCCTGAACCATGTATATCAAATATTTCCAAATGGTTCAACCGCTACCCACCTGAATCTATTTGAAATCTATTTTTTCGTCATGTTACCCGCCCGACCTGCGGTTTATCCGCGGACTCCGTGGATGAGACCGCAAACCGCACGTCTCTAATATCTATCTATCTATATATATATATATATATATATATATATATATATATATACATATATATATATATATATATATATATATATATACATATATATATATATATATATATATATATATATATATATATATATATATACATATATATATATATATTTATATATATACATATATATATACATATATATATATATATATATATATATACATATATATATATATATATATATATATATATATATATATATATATATATATATACATATATATATATATATATATAGATATTACAGACGCATATATGTATATATATATACATATATATATATATATATATATATATATATATATATATATATATATATATATATATATATATATATATATATATATATATATATATATATATATATATATATAATAATCTCCTGATGATTGAGGGAACCCCTCATGAAACAGTTCTGTAGAGATGAAGTAGTCTTGTGATTTTTCCTACACCTACATATTGCGCTCTACCACGGTATTGAGCACTATTCTCTGGATAATCCAATCAAGACATATATATATATATATATATATATATATATATATATATATATATATATATATATATATACACATACATATACATACATATATATATATATAATGGATATATATACATTTTATATACACATATATATATATATATATATATACATATATATATATATATATATATATATATATATATATATATATATATATATATATATATATATATATATATATATATATATATATAAAAATATGTATCATATATATTTATATGTATCATTATTCTCCTACTCACCTTTCCAGTAGAGGCCTTTCCCCTCTCTTTTTCTGTGCTCCTCTGCCCTGACTTTTACAGGTCAATAGGGGTTGTGGAGTGATTATTATCATCTACTGATGATAGTCATACATGAATGAGCTCAGCTCCTATTCTCCTCCATGTGTAAAAAGAGAAACACAGCTGAAGCTCCAGAAGGAAGTAACCCCTAAGATAGCAAATGGTAAAAAAGAGTGCACATTTAACTTTATAAATAACCAGGACCTTCATGATGCATTTCAGGCTAATTAGCTGGCCAAGTAGCAGCATTGTTTTAGAGCAGTAATGTAACTTTTGCCTGCAAAACAACAGAGTTTGTCTATAGTGTGCTAGACAGATTTGTATACGTCAAAAACACACATGATGTAAAGTGGAGCTAATACATTATACTACATGCAGTCAGAGGTGCGACCAAGTCATTGTTTTGCAAGTCACAAGTAAGTCTCAAGTCTTTACCCTCAAGTCTCGAGTCAAGTCCCGAGTCAAGTCCAAAGTCAAAACTGGAAAATCTCAAGTCAAGTCCCAAGTTCTGCATTTTGAGTTTCGAGTCATTTCAAGTCTTTTCAACCACAGACTAATATATTTACACAGATTGTGTATGCTTTTAAAACGCTGTATGTATTTATTATTAAAAAAAATAGTGCTGACAATGCACTTCTTTAGTGAAGTGAATTATATTTATATAGCGCTTTTCTCTAGTGACTCAAAACGCTTTACATAGTGAAACCCAATATCTAAGATACATTTAAACCAGTGTGGGTGGCACTGGGAGCAGGTGGGTACAGTGTCTTTCCCAAGGACACAACGGAAGTGACTTGGATGGCGGAAGCGGTAATCGAACCTGCAACCCTCAAGTTGCTGACACGGCCACTCTACCAACTGAGCTATGCCGCCCCACAGCACTATTATGGCACTATCAACCAGTTTATTTATTTTAAACATGTAACTCATTCCTTTACAGAATAAATTTATTTGAAAAAACAAGTGCAACTGCACTTATTTGGACAAAAGTTTTAACATTGCATTTCGATGGCATATTGCATTGTAACTAGTTCCACAGCAGTTTCTATCCTGTTGTTACCTTACTTCATGCTGTGCGTACACATGAAAAACATAAATACATGAACATAGAACACAGTTGTACTTTGTAGATGTCAGGGCCCTATGGAATTTGTACGCATATTGTTAATATAGTTTACATTTTAACTGACCTTAATTTGACTATGTTTGGCTTTTTGTAGGAGGCTAAAATACGCGGTGCTGCTGACCGCCGTCTAATGTTACGTTACTATGTGTGGTACATTCACTAACGTAACATTATGTGTAGGTACCTCATGCAACCCTGCTTAAAAAATCACTCGACAAAAAGTATGAATAAGGTAGCGAACTGCAGTGGACGTAACGGATTGTAATGTTTGCAATGACGTTATAACCATAGAGATCTTATAAGTTAACCAAGCATTGGCTGCTGTGACGCGAGCAATTTGGCCGCCATCTTGAAGTGATGATGAGTACCTGGCGAGTAGCCTAAACTGACAGTTGAGAGGTAGCTGGTGTTCAGGGTTTTCCTGCACAAATGAGCGGACTGTTGAAAATAGGAATCGGTGGATTACTTTTCACAAGTAAGATTTACCATTAACATCCTATTGGTTGTATTTTGTGAAAATAATATTACCACAGAGTTGAGAAGGAGCAAAGATATTCAATATTCGTATGTGAAAATCACAAACAAATCTTTTGGGGGAGGATGACACCCCTACAGGTATTTGGTTTACAAACTTTCAGCCCCACCTAAAACAAAATTCATCAGCCGCCACTGATTATGATGCATTCTTATTTTAAGCAAAATATAAGACAATACTCTCTTAACAGTAGAATTGTAACCAGGAATGAGACTTCAAGTAACAATATTCAAATACTAACATTGTTGGGTAAGACAGACTTTGGTTTTATTCTGAATCCAGTGAAACAGATTGGTGGTTTTAGCTGATATAAAGACTTTCAGGTTTTTTATATGTTCAAGTATTTGGCAGACACTTTTATCCAAAGCAACATACATGAAAAATACGTATAAAAAAATCACTGTAAACATGATCGTTTACTGGAGGAATGTAATAGAAAATATTAATACAAAGTGTCAGAATAAACTCTCTGCTGTTGCAGCAACAGAGATAAAATCTATTGGTCCGTAAGATATATAGAGATCTAATGTATTCATACATTGTTTATGTAGGATATATGCATGTATACATAACCTAATCATATTGTTTCTTCAACTTAAAAATAGCTGACCGTTTTTCCCCATTTCTCTGGGATTATTATTCCCAGTTTTGATCTTGGACGTATGGTCATTTATAACATATAAGAATATTCTACTACTGTTACGCAAACTATGAACAAGCCAAAACATGTGTCCTTTATCATAGTTACGTGTATGACAAAAAAGTGTGTGGAAATCAGTGGTATTCAGTGAAATAAAATGCGCTGACAGTTCATTGCTCCTGCCAAATGCATTGCACTGAGTGGAGCGGATCACCACTCCAAGATGGCGGCCCCGCCCCCGTCTCATCAGCGCCAGTAGGCAGTAGCGGTCGATGCTGCGTCTACTTATAAGATGTCTATGGTTCTAACGTCAGCAGTGAGTTTACAGCCTCGCTGATTTAACCACACAGCAAATAAAAGTCACGTTACTCAGCCAATAAACGTTAGCTTATGTTCAAAACATACTGTTTTTTGTGCAACTTCAAATGTCGAACGAAGTTGAAAGTTGTTGCGTCTCCGTCTGTAATCTTCGAACCGCATGTTTTGCATACGGCAATTCGTTTTTTGTTGACAAAGTCGTAGTTTTAATACTATTTTTGGCATTATTTTTCCTCACTGGCCCGTTGTTTGAGAGCTCTTCTTTGTTGTTTTTCCTGCAATTTGATTGGATGAATGCTCTGGGACAAAATAACGTGGATGTAATTTGATTGGCTGTTGTACTGACAGGTAACGCACACGCTGTCATCGCACACACGCTGACACACACGCTAAAGGCAGCTGCAATCCACGGTTTTCCACCAACAGCATTCTTCTTCATAGTCTCCATTATTAATTGAACAAATTGCAAAAGATTCAGCGAAACAGATGTCCAAAATATTGTGTAATTGCGCGATGAAAAGAGACGACTTTTAGCCGTAAGTGGTGCTGGGCTAAAATGTCCCCTCCAACCAATAACCTCACAAACACGCGTCATCATACGCGTCATCATTCCGCGACGTTTTCAACAGGAAACTCCGCGGGAAATTAAAAGTTGTAATTTAGTAAACTAAACCGGCCATATTGGCATGTGTTGCAATGTTAAGATTTCATCATTGATTTATAAACTATCAGACTGCGTGGTCGGTAGTAGTGGCTTTCAGTAGGCTTTTAAAGAAGGCGCCATCCTCACATTCACGTTTTGCTTCAAGATGCCATTTTAAAATTGATGTCCATCGATAATAACAAAGTTTGTCGCTGTAATACTAACTAATTACATCAGTTTTATAGAAAAAGTTCTGTTGGAGTTTGTTTTGAAGGGTGTAGCGCACACTATCATTATCACTGCCTCTGAAATGTGCTCCACCCTGCGGCAATCAAAACAAATACTTTCTTTTTGACCGCCCTAAATGAAATATGATTATATTAAAACTTTTTGAATAAATCACCAAACAATAATAGTACTGAAATATTTAATTTGAGTAGTAATACAGTATTTTAATTAATGGGAGCATTAAAACCAAGCACTCCAGTTATCCTCATAACAAGTTTGCTTTTCGGGCTTGACTTCAATGAGTTCAGCCAGTCGTGAAATGACAACCAGCACTGCTCGCTATTATGTGGGCAGGTGTCAATTAGATCCTCTCGGGGATGACACACCTCCTTCATGATACCATGCCCAAAACTTCTCAAACACACAAATGGGCCATTTTGCGCTCTCCAAATGTGAGCCTTGCTTACAAACAAGGGTCAGATCTTACCCCTTTAAAGAAAGCAGACCCCTGGGTAGGGAGCCACATTGGCGTTGCTGACCAAATTAACAACAGCTGACCTGATGTGGGCGTTAAGTGGACGCAGAGATGTCACCAGAATGGTAATCTTTGTGCGTTGTGGTACACTCCTCTTTGTCTTGTGCGTCCCCCATTGGAGGATAACAAGAAGCTATAAGCTCCTTATCGTCACATCACAATTATCAAGGATGAATCAAGAACGATCCCCCGCCCGATCCCCCATGACCTGCTCTTAGACGACCCTGCTTGTTTTGTTTCCAGCTTCCCAGATGGAATTGCATTATGCATGCAGTCCTTCATTGTGTTTTATTGCTCATTCTCCAATTAGGAGTCATTGCGTTGAAATTCCTCCCACACTTCAACTTCCAACTGCGGAAGTACGCTTCTCAAGAGACCTTTGTCACACAAATTGAAGATATGATCAGAGCATTATTTTTGTCGCAATTTTTTATTTTATCGGTAATATCAAAATAAGATTTTCACAAATTTGGATTCATGGACTCTAAATAAGCAGTTTTATATAATAAATAATTGAACGCATTTATTTATTATTTATTTAAATGTGAATACCGTGTTTCCTTGAATTGCCGCAGGGCATATAGTATGCACCTGCCTTGAATTACTACCGGGTCAAACTCGCTTTGCAAAATAATTAGCGCATGCTTAGTATTACCGCAAGGTCAAACTCGTGACGTCATGAGTGACACTTCCCCTGTCATCATTTTCAAAATGGAGGGGGCTGATTTCAATACCGGTAATTTGAAATCACATAAAGGGAAGAAGATTAAGAGCTATTCAGTAGGATTTAAGATCCAAGCTTACATCACACTCCAATTTTTACTGCATACCTTTGGTAAGTGCCGGAGTGAGAAGAGGTTTTAAAATAATAAGCGCATGCTTACTTTTATCGCATTCCTTTGGTAAGCGCAGGAGTGAGAAGAGGTTTTAAATCAATTAGCGCCCCGGCGGCAATTCAAGGAAATACGGTATCAATAAACTCTAGCAGCAGAAATGTATTTTAATTATTAATTGATTTAAAAAGAAAACAATTTTTCCCAATAATTTGTGCATTGCCTAGTTGTTGTATTTTGTTTACTTACACTCCTGAGTCTCATTTGTAAGTATGCATTTTGTCTAAAGGGTGGTATTAGCCAAATGCGCCACTCTTGCTCTTTGTTGAACTATGCAAAGTGCTTGCCTGTGAGTATTGTACTTTTTACACATTCATACACGTGTGTTTTAGTTGTGTTTGGTAGTGTTGAAATCCCCAATGCTAATTTGTAGCATCGCTATGGCAAATTCTATGTAAATTAGCATTGAGCTAACACATTTGTCTTAATGCATTTCTTTTATACGTTGTTAAGTCACAGATAAGTTATATTGTATCTCATGTAAGTCCTACAGTTTATACTGTAGGAATTTTTGTAATGTTGTTAAAATGAAACAAATTAATTTTTTGTCCTTTTTATTTTCTTTAATTTTTTTAATTGATCAGTCAAACTAAATAATATAGAATAAACCATAATAATACAATTCCAATTCCAAAAACAAAGCCGGCTCAGCAACATTCAGAATAGCAATCAACTGAGCAATTGAGAGGACACACAAACATGACGACAAAACATGTACCCCGCTTTCCGCCCGATTGAAGCTGAGATCGGCGCCAGCACCCCCGCGACCCCGAACGTGACACGCTGTAGAAATGGATGGATGGATGGATGTTATTATGATGGATGGATGGATGTTATTATTATGTAGAAAGCTGGAACGCAAATGGCGCACAACTAAACTTGAGGTGCACCATCAAGCATGGAGTGATGGTTTAATAACTTATAAACGCATGCTTACCTTAGCTAAAGCTAAACATTACTCAAATCTCATCCACCGTAATAAAAACGATCCTAAATTTTTGTTTAGTACGGTAGCATCGCTAACCCAACAAAGGACTCCTTCCAGTAGCTCCACCCACTCAGCTGATGACTTCATGCAATTCTTTAGTAAGAAAATTGAAGTCATTAGAAAGGAGATTGAAGACAATGCGTCCCAGCTACAACGGGGTTCTATTAACACTGACACGATTGTATATACGGCGGATACTGCCCTCCAAAATAGTTTCTCTCGTTTTGAGCAAATAACATTAGAGGAATTGTTACAACGTGTAAATGGAATAAAACAAACAACATGTTTACTTGACCCACTTCCTGTATTATTAGGTCCATCAGTGCTAAATATTATAAACTTATCACTTTCCTCGGGCACTGTTCCCCTAGCATTCAAAAAAGCGGTTATTCATCCTCTTCTTAAAAGACCTAACCTCGATCCTGACCTCATGGTAAACTACCGACCGGTGTCTCACCTTCCCTTTATTTCAAAAATCCTCGAAAAAATTGTTGCGGAGCAGTTAAATGAACACTTAGCGTCTAACAATCTATGTGAAACCTTTCAATCCGGTTTCAGGGCAAATCACTCCACGGAGACAGCCCTCGCAAAAATGATTAATGATCTATTGCTAACGATGGATTCTGATGCGTCATCTATGTTGCTGCTCCTCGATCTTAGCGCTGCTTTCGATACCGTCGATCATAATATTTTATTAGAACGTATCAAAACACGAATTGGTATGTCAGACTTAGCCCTGTCTTGGTTTAACTCTTATCTTACTGATAGGATGCAGTGTGTCTCCCATAACAATGTGACCTCAGACTACGTTAAGGTAATGTGTGGAGTTCCCCATGGTTCGGTCCTTGGCCCTGCACTCTTCAGCATCTACATGCTGCCGCTAGGTGACATCATACGCAAATACGGTGTTAGCTTTCACTGTTATGCTGATGACACCCAACTCTACATGCCCCTAAAGCTGACCAACACGCCGGATTGTAGTCAGCTGGAGGCGTGTCTTAATGAAATTAAACAATGGATGTCCGCTAACTTTTTGCAACTCAACGCCAAAAAAACGGAAATGCTGATTATCGGTCCTGCTAGACACCGAGCTCTATTTAATAATACAACTCTAACATTTGACAACCAAACAATTAAACAAGGCGACACGGTAAAGAATCTGGGTATTATCTTTGACCCAACTCTCTCCTTTGAGGCACACATTAAAAGCGTTACTAAAACGGCCTTCTTTCATCTCCGTAATATCGCTAAAATTCGCTCCATTCTGTCCACTAAAGACGCTGAGATCATTATCCATGCGTTTGTTACGTCTCGCCTCGACTACTGTAACGTATTATTTCTGAGTCTCCCCATGTCTTGCATTAAAAGATTACAGTTGGTACAAAATGCGGCTGCTAGACTTTTGACAAGAACAAGAAAGTTTGATCACATTACGCCTGTACTGGCTCACCTGCACTGGCTTCCTGTGCACTTAAGATGTGACTTTAAGGTTTTAATACTTACGTATAAAATACTACACGGTCTAGCTCCATCCTATCTTGCCGATTGTATTGTACCATATGTCCCGACAAGAAATCTGCGTGCAAAGGACTCCGGCTTATTAGTGATTCCCAAAGCCCCAAAAACATCTGCGGGCTATAGAGCGTTTTCTGTTCGGGCTCCAGTACTCTGGAATGCCCTACCGGTAAAAGTTTGAGATGCCACCACAGTAGAAGCATTTAAGTCTCACCTTAAAACTCATTTGTATACCCTAGCCTTTAAATAGACTCCCTTTTTAGACCAGTTGATCTACCGTTTCTTTTCTTTTTCTCCTATGTCCCACTCTCCCTTGTGGAGGGGGTCCGGTCCGATCCGGTGGCCATGTACTGCTTGCCTGTGTATCGGCTGGGGACATCTCTGCGCTGCTGATCCGCCTCCGCTTGGGATGGTTTCCTGCTGGCTCCGCTGTGAACGGGACTCTCGCTGCTGTGGTGGATCCGCTTTGGACTGGACTCTCGCGACTGTGTTGGATCCACTATGGATTGAACTCTCACAGTATCATGTTAGACCCGCTCGACATCCATTGCTTTCCTCCTCTCCAAGGTTCTCATAGTCATCATTGTCACCGACGTCCCACTGGGTGTGAGTTTTCCTTGCCCTTATGTGGGCCCACCGAGGATGTCGTAGTGGTTTGTGCAGCCCTTTGAGACACTAGTGATTTAGGGCTATATAAGTAAACATTGATTGATGATGTATGGATGGACAAACATGACACAAAACAATCCAAAAGTAGTCAAACACAAATGAATAATATCAAAAACAGTATCAATATTAATAAGGAATTCCAGCATAGGAGTGATTAGAAATTCCTCATTTACAATATGATTTAAAAAAATAAAAACATTAAAAAATTAACAATAGTGTCATAGTGGCTTACACTTGCATTGCATCCCATAAACTTGACAACGCATTGTGTCCAATATTTTCCACAAAGATAAAATATGCAATATTTAAGGTTAATTTAATAGTTAAAACACATTCTAATAGTGGGTCCCATATTCCAGTATATGACTCATCTAAACTCAATGCAGTTTTTTTGTCCTTAAAATTCTACACAAAATACCCCTTCCTGACAATGTGTTTTTTTTTATATACAAATCCATAAAAAAAACAAAAAACACATACATGTTCACAGCCTTTGCTCATTACTTTGTTGATGCACCTTTAGCAGCAATTACAGCCTCAAGTATTTTTCAATATGTTACCACAAGCTTGGCACACCTATCTTTGGGCAGTTTCACCCATTCTTCTTTGGAGCAACTTTCAAGCTCCATCAGGTTGGATGAGAAGCTTAGGTTTTCATCCAGGATTGTTTCGTAAACAAAATTGAACTTTTACGACTGTTGTGTGACCCTATACTTGCATAACAATTTGATGTAATTAAAGCGGAGCTGTTGTGTTATCTCAAAAGTGGTGGTATTTGTCATGTATGAATGTGTGTACTGTATTCCTTTGTGCCTAAATTTTTGTGCATGAATCAAAACATTGTGACATGTAGAACCCTGGGAAAAATAGCGGCTGACATTGCAAACAAACAAGCATTTGAGCAAAACTGTAAGTGAGGCTTCGATTTGGAAGCCTCACTGGGATTTGTTGTGAAAGGCCACCTGCAGTGCATGCCTTTATATGGGTTTTTGATTGATTGGTTGAAGCTTTTATTAGCAGATTGTGAGGGAAGAAAATACATTACAAAACATTTCTGAATTTAATAATATTATATCATCGAAAACTTCAGAGAATCTGGAGAAAACACTGCACGTGCGCGGCAGACCCGAAAACCAACTTTGAATGCTCGTGACCTTCGAGCCCTCAGACCATACTGCATCAAAAACCGATACCAATGTGTAAATGATATCACCACATGTGCTCCGAAATACTTCAGAAAACCACTGTCAGTAACTACAGTTGGTCGCTACAAATAAGTGCAAGTTAAAATTCTACTATGCAAAGCGAAAGCATTTATCAACAACACCCAGAAACACCGCCGTCGGAGCTCATCTGAATATGGACTGAAGCAAAGTGGAAAAGTGTTCTATGAGTCCACATTTCAAATTGTTTTTGGAAAATGTGGACGCCGTGTCCTCCAGCCCAAAAAGGAAAATAACCATCTGGAGTATTATAGGTGCAAAGTTGAAAAGGAGTGGCAAATCATTGTATTCTGTTTTTATTTACGATTTACATAACATGCCAACTTCACTGGTTTCGGGTTTTGTATCTTAATCGGTACAGTTTACATAGTTCAGTACATATTCCGTACAATTGACAATGAAAGGGCAGCACCCAAATAGGTTTTGCAGCTTGTTTATAATCCATTCATGGTACAAATGCATACTATGAGTTAATATTAAAACTTGAATCATCTTAAAAATTATGACATGTAGGTCACAACTTTGTAGGACATTTACAGAAAGCAGTGAACGATAGAAGCTCAGAAAGCACAAGAAAAAGTATATACACTTATTTAATGGTGGTGATAGGTAAAGATTGTAGCCGCCTGGAGGTGCTCTTTTTGGAGGATTGGGATGCACTTTCTTTACACCTGTTGGGAGTGCATTCCATAATGATGTGGCATTGAAAGAGAATGAGCTAGGACCCTCGTTCGATCAAAATCGGGGTTTGATGTGGTTTGTGGAGCTCACTCTAGTGTTGTGGTTATGGCGGAGTATTAGTCGTAGTTTCACATGCAGTGTACGTAACAACGCCGTTATAAAATAACGATGTTACTTTTACTAGTCACGAGTAATCTACCTAATTACTTTTAGGTCTGTTACAACACCGGTAGCGAAAGATTAATGTAACGTGGCACGTTATTTTTGATGTGGTTTTATGTCGACAACAAGGCAGCGTCAAAGTGCAGCGAAATCAATGCAAGAAATATATTTTTACCCGTGAAAGCAAAAAGCAGTGCCCCACTAAAATTAACTTGATATCAAATAGGAAGAGCAGACAACAACGTACGCAGACGTGCACAATGGGAATAATGAGCAACCAATCATTGATGGAAGTGACAAACTTGCCATCCAAACAATACCCGGTTTGTTGACAAGAAGATATGACAGCCATAGAAACACATTTACTCTCTTTATTGAGCAGAAGTAACACAATCCGGTGAAAAGATCATAACGAGCTGGCGTCAAAGCTGACAAAGTGCGATATAACTGCTAAAGCTAAAAAACACAGCTGCGTTGAAACGTACTGTGCTCTTCTAATAAACATCTCAAATGCATATGCCAGATGTTTTATTTTTTAATTTTTTTTGAAGAAACGTATAAATTAGAAACACCGAAATTGTGGGAAATTGTGTTGGATGTAAATATAAACGGAATACAATAATTTGCAAATCCTTTTCAACCCATATTCAATTGAAACACTACAAAAACAAGATATTTGATGTTCAAACTCAAAAACTTTATTATTTTTGCAAATAATAACTAACTTAGAATTTCATGGCTGCAACATGTGCCAAAGTAGTTGGGAAAGGGCATGTTCACCACTGTGTTACATCACCTTTTCTTTTAACAACACTCAATAAACGTTTGGAAACTGAGGAAACTTATTGTTGAAGTTTTGAAAATGGAATTCTTTCCCATTCTTCGAATGCGCCACACATTTTCGATGGGAGACAGGTCTGGACTGCAGGCGGGCCAGGAAAGTGCCCGCACTCTTTTTTTATGAAGCCACGCTGTTGTAACACGTGCTGAATGTGGCTTGGCATTGTCTTGCTGAAATAAGCAGGGGCGCCCATGAAAAAGACAGCGCTTAGATGGCAGCAGATGTTGTTCCAAAACCTGTATGTACCTTTCAGCATTAATGGTGCCTTCACAGAATTGAAAGTTACCCATGCCTTGGGCACTAATGCACCCCCATACCATCACAGATGCTGGCTTTTGAACTTTGCGTCGATAACAGTCTGGATCGTTAGTTTCCCCTTTGGTCCGGATGTCACGATGTTGAATATTTCCATAACCAAATTAAAATGTGGACTCGTCAGACCACAAAACACTTTTCCACTTTGCACGAGTCCATCTTAGATGATCTCGGGGCCAGAGAAGCCGGCGGCATTTCTGGATGTTGTTGATAAATGGCTTTCGCATTGCATAGTAGAGCTTTAACTTGCACTTACAGATTCAGCAACAAACTGTATTTAGTGACAGTGGTTTTCTGAAGTGTTCCTGAGCCCACGTGGTGATATCCTTTAGAGATTGATGTCGGTTTTTGATACAGTGCCATCTGAGGGATCGAAGGTCACGGTCATTCAATGTTGGTTTCTGGCCAGGCCTCTTACGTGGAGTGATTTCTCCATATTCTCTGAACCTTGTGATGATATTATGAACTGTAGATGTTGAAATCCCAAAATTTCTTGCAATTGCACTTTGAGAAACGTTGCCCTGCGGATGAGGTACGGACTTGTCCAGGGTATACTCCGCCTTCCGCCCGATTGTAGCTGAGATAGGCACCAGCACGCCCCGCGACCCCAAAGGGAATAACCGGTAGAAAAAGGATGGATGGATGTTCTTAAACTGTTTGACTATTTGCTCACGCAGTTGTGGACAAAGGGGTGTACCTCGCCCCATCCTTTCTTGTGAAAGACTGAGCATTTTTTGGGAAGCTGTTTTTATACCCAATCATGGCACCCACCTGTTCCCAATTAGCCTGCAGACCTGAGGGATGTTCCAAATAAGTGTTATCAGTATTTATTGCCACCTTTCCCAACTTCTTTGTTACTAGTTGCTGGCATCAAATTCTAAAGTTAATGATTATTTAAAAAAAAAAAGTTTATCGTTTGAACACCAATATGTTGTCTTTGTAGCATATTCAACTGAATGTGGGTTGAAAATGATTTGCGACTCATTGTATTCCGTTTATATTTACATCTAACACAATTTCCCAACTCATATGGAAATGGGGTTTGTACTTGTTCCTAAAGTAATTAATTACAATTATTGAAGAGTAATTCCGTTAGTAATTCAATACATTTTTTGGTGAAGTGACGAGTAACTATCATGAACTACTACATAATACTGTTGACATGTACATCGGTTTAAAGGAAGATGTAGTGAATTTTGATTACAAGGTCCACCCCGTGCTAGCTCACTTTAGTGATGTGGGTACAGCAGTGAGGTGGGATCTTGGGTGGAGGTTGAGAAGTGGCCTGACTTGCTTGTTTTAGGATGTTTGCAGTCTTGATTCACGGGTTTTTGGGGAGCTGCATATTTGATAAAGGGTTGGATGAGACCACCACATCCTCTGCAAAAAGCAGAGACCTAGGATTAGGTCTCTGCTTTTTGCAGATGTTGTGGTCCTGATGGCTTCATCTGACCGGGATCTTCAGCTCTTACTGGATCGGTTTGCAGCCGAGTGTGAAGCGACCGGAATGAGAATCAGCACCTCCAAGTCCGAGTCCATGGTTCTCGCCCGGAAAAGGGTGGAATGCCATCTCAGGGTTGGGGAGGAGACCCTCCCCCAAGTGGAGGAGTTCAAGTACCTAGGAGTCTTGTTCACGAGTGAGGGAAGAGTGGATCGTGAGATCGACAGGCGGATCTGTGCGGCGTCTTCAGTAATGCGGACGTTGTACCGATCCGTTGTGGTGAAGAAGGAGCTGAGCCGGAAGGCAAAGCTCTCAATTTACCGGTCGATCTACGTTCCCATCCTCACCTATGGTCATGAGCTTTGGGTCATGACCGAAAGGATAAGATCACGGGTACAAGCGGCCGAAATGAGTTTCCTCCGCCGTGTGGCGGGGCTCTCCCTTAGAGATAGGGTGAGAAGCTCTGCCATCCGGGAGGAACTCAAAGTAAAGTCGCTGCTCCTCCACATGGAGAGGAGCCAGATGAGGTGGTTCGGGCATCTGGTCAGGATGCCACCCGAACGCCTCCCTGGGGAGGTGTTTAGGGCACGTCCAACCGGTAGGAGGCCACGGGGAAGAACCAGGACACGTTGGGAAGACTATGTCTCCCGGCTGGCCTGGGAACGCCTTGGGATCCCCCGGGAAGAGCTAGACGAAGTGGCTGGGGAGAGGGAAGTCTGGGTTTCCCTGCTTAGGTTGTTGCCCCCGCGACCCGACCTCGGATAAGCGGAAGAAGATGGATGGATGGGTTGGATGAGAGTTCCCGCTAGGGTCCTCATTGTGGTTTGGTTGACCGAAAAGGAAATCTTGTCCGTTGGTTGACCTTTTAAATGACCTTGGACCTTTTTGCTTGATGGGCACATGGCCCAGATGGGCATGAAGTTGGAGAAAACAAGAGCCAACATCCTCTTTGAAGATGGAATGACTTGTGATGTATCACCAGCCTTCTTCGCTTCTAATGGCCTTGCCTTTATCCCTCTGTGTGGGTCGCAAGTGATAAATTTTGGCCCACTAAAGCTTTGGTGTCACACTGACGCCTGATTCATGCGTATACGGAAGCGTCACTTCCACTGGAATGCTCTGGGGTTTTTCCAAAACAACTTGCTAAATCAAAAAGGAACAAAGGCCATTCACCATTGATATGGAGTGCTTGATTCATTCATTTTAGCGTTGATGGCAGCCACGGCTTACTACCATACGTCCACCCCCAGCGAGCACCATAACAACCTCTACAGACAATAGTGCGCCGACTCATTCAGCGAGGCGGCGGCCGAGGAGGTTTCCGGTGTGTGTCAGAGGGAGTGGAATCCTGCCTCGGTTCTCACTTTGTTTGCGAGCCATCAATCAAGGAGGACAGAGGACCAGTCCAGCTACAAATGTTTACCACTCGACACTTTACAATGTTTGGGAAAACTGCATCAAAGATGGGGAGCGGGACAGGGTGTAAAGAACAATCAAACAAAGGACAGAAGAAGGGGGTGTGACCCGGTAAACATTCCCATGAGTGTCATCTGTTGATGCTGTCCCGTGTGTAAAGGCGCTGCAGGTCTTCCATCTGATGGAGGCAACCTGTCGTCACTTCACGGCTCCTCTTATCTGAAGAGGTCAGCCTGGCTTGGAGGGCTCTACAAAGCTTTTAAAAAGAAAACCTTATATCCCTTCTTTAGAATGGTGAAAGTGACAGCATGATTACCCCCCAACCCCCTCTTCTTTCTCGCTATTAAACCTCACCCTGGACAAACAAGGGGAAGGCCCTTTATGAAGATGGAGAGGGTTGCAGAAGGAGGAGCCATTCAGCCTGCGAGAGGCCTGTCTTTGTTTTTGTGGTTCAGGGGGTCTTCTCAAAGGATTCTCGGATAGTTGGGGGGGACTTGTTTTGTCTCTTCTTGGCTAAACAGAGATGTAACCTAAATTGATCATCTTGTATTCACCAATGATCCTCCATTTTACAAGTGAAATCAAGTTGGTGCAGCATGACATGTTGTGCACCCTCACGCCTCGACCCCTTAAATTCCATGAATGTTAAATAGGAGACAAATGATCTTGCATTGTAGGTCAGTGTGCCAGGCAGTGGAGGTGACACCGTTCGATGCTGTCAAAAGGAGGCCCTGTCTAATGGTGACGGGCTGCTGCAGGTCTGTTGACTGCTTGTCAGATTTAGGGTGACATGCTGGTGGAACGGCAGCGTCCTGAGAGTGGGAATAAAAAGAACGTTTGATCCCTGGCCCAGTGGCGTGCTGTGCGAGCGTCACGCTCAGGTTGCATGCTGGGACTTCAAAAATAAATACTGTATTTTCCGGACCGGCATATTAGCGGGACCCACTACATTTTATAAGAAAAAATATTTTTCCATATGCAAGCCGCATATGTATACTTTGTGAAATGAGTTATATATACAGCAAGATTTTATAAATGTTTATTTATACTGTATACCTTGTTGTTTCCAAACAGCGCCTGTAACAAGACAGTAAAACGGCTGATCAAACAAAACAGAAGTCATTGACCCATTAGCTGCAGAAGACTCAATAACTCCACGGTGATATTTTGGTAAATTTAGGGAGGAATTTTTTAAACTAAAACAATTTAAGAATAATGCCATTGTAAGCTAATAGAAATAATGCAAACGTGTTAGCATATTAGCTAATGCTAACGACACTATAGCGTCATTAGCTCGTACAAATACAGTATACATGAAAATGCTCCTGCAGGCATCACACATGGGGCGTTTGAGTAAATAAGATTTGTTTTAGTTATATTGTAAAACTTACAAACGTTGCTTGGAGTGATTAATGAAGAATCCATACAAGTAGTAAAGCTATGGGCAGCTAAAGGACAGGATGGTACTTCTACTTCCGGTTCAAGGCTTTAAACAGCAGGAAACACTTGTAAACATTCACCCAGCAGCACCTGCAGTGGGCAAACACGTATAAAGAATGGCACCACAGCACAACCAATAACACACAATTGAAATGTATTTGCATGTGTTTAGCAAAAACTATTTGCTTTACGGCTGTCATGGAAAAAAAATCCATAAATTAGTCGCAATGTTTTGATCAAAGCGTAGGAAAAAAGTAACAGTTCGGAATTTATGATGGATGGGGGGCACATTTGAATGCCACAGTTTTGATCCAGCCACAAAAATGTCATTGTGCATGGCCTCAGAATCAATGATACAAGTGTTTTATTGGACTTTGTTTTTTGTGTTTGAGACATTGCTACAGAAAACAATACACTGTGTCCTGGCTGCTCAGTATAATATGGTTAAAGCAACAGAAAATTCCTCTGTTCAGAATGCATTTATCCTTTTCCTATACTGCCTGTCCTCATCGTGGGTTACAGGACAGCTGGAGCCTATTTCAGCTAATTTGGCAGGGTAGACCTGTCAAATTCCTTTTTAAAGAGGGCCACATTGCTGTTAGGGCTGCCTTCAGACGGCCGTTTGTAACAGCGTATACAGTATTACATTTTCTCGACATTTGATTAGGTTTTTTATGCTGAATTTTAATATATAATATTATATATATATATATATAAATATATATATGTGTGTGTGTGTGTATACTGGACAAAGTCGCGGAGGAAAGGGCTTAGGCTGCTGCCCCCGCTACCCAACTTTGAAAAAGCCAAAGAAGATGGATGGATGAATGGAAAACTTGGATAGCTCACAAAATAATAATGAATCAATTTTTTTTTTTAAATGCTTACACCAAGAGGCCCCACCCTATCCTTTTGAGCTTCTGCAGCCTTATTGTCCCAGTCCTCCATGAGGTATTCCTCCTAGCTTTCCGAAAAACTAGTCTAAAACCCATCCCCTTGTTCACCCCCTGGGAGGTGAGGGGAGCGGTGAGCACCAGAGGTAACCCCCAATTCCAACCCTTGATGCTGAGTGCCAAGCAGGGAGGTAATGGGTCCCATTTTTATAGTCTTTGGTATGACTTGGCCGGGGTTTGAACTCAAGACCTACCGATCTCAGGGCGGTCACTCTAAACCACTACCCCACCATTTCTTGTTTTATCCTTTTTTTTTTTTAAATTACATTTTCATATATTAGGTGACATATTCTGCACTTCTTTTAAAGTATATTTTACAAATGTATTTTATTCATCCTTCTGTGTTACCATGTACATGTGACACAATGTGCCGCTTTTTTGTTGTTGCAAATTGTTTCTTATGTCTGTACAGCACTGGGGTTGTTTTTAAATGTGCTGAATAAATAAATAAACTGAACTCAAATGAAAAAATTATGTTCTTATGAATGCTTGAACTTTTTAAGGCTCCAGTTACTTCACATCAAATATTCCATATATATACTGTATATATATATATATATATATATATATATATATATATATATATATAATTTGACGAAAGGTTAGCCTCCCTCTGCCTTCGGGTGGGGGGACAGGTCCTGACTGTTGTTTGTGCTTACGCACCAAACAGCGGTTCAGAGTACCCACCCTTTTTGGGTACACTCCAGAGAGTACTGGAGAGTGCTCCCCTGGGTGATTCCCTTGTCCTACTGGGAGACTTCAACGCTCATGTTGGCAACAACAGTGAAACCTGGAGAGGCGTGATTGGGAAGAATGGCCGCCTGGATCTGAACCCGAGTGGTGTTTTGTTATTGGACTTTTGTGCTCGTCACAGTTTGTCCATAACAAACACCATGTTCAAACATAAGGGTGTCCATATGTGCACTTGGCACCAGGACACCCTAGACCGCAGTTCCATGATCGACTTTGTAGTTGTGTCATCGGATTTGCGGCCTCATGTTTTGGACACTCGGGTGAAGAGAGGGGCGGAGCTTTCTACCGATCACCACCTGGTGGTGAGTTGGCTGCGATGGTGGGGGAGGATGCCGGACAGACCTGGAAGGCCCAAACGCATTGTGAGGGTCTGCTGGGAACGTTTGGCAGAGTCTCCTGTCAGAGAGAGTTTCAATTCCCACCTCCGGAAGAACTTTGAACATGTCACGAGGGAGGTGGACCATGTTCCGCACCTCTATTGTCGAGGCGGCCGATTGGAGCTGTGGCCGCAAGGTAGTTGGTGCCTGTGGGGGCGGTAATCCTAGTACCCGTTGGTGGACACCAGCGGTGAGGGATGCCGTCAAGCTGAAGAAGGAGTCCTATCAGGTTCTTTTGGCTCATACTGTAGGATTCCGGAGGCAGTGGACAGGTACCGACAGGCCAAGCGGTGTGCAGCTTTAGCGGTCGCAGAGGCAAAAACTCGGACATGGGAGGAGTTCGGGGAAGCCATGGAAAACGACATCCGGACGGCTCAGGAAGGGGAAGCAGTGCACTATCAACACTGTGTATGGTGCGGATGGTGTTCTGCTGACCTCAACTGCGGATGTTGTGGATAGGTGGAAGGAATACTTCGAAGACCTCCTCAATCCCACCAACGCGTCTTCCTATGAGGAAGCAGTCAGTTCCTGGGGAATCTGTGGTGGGCTCTCCTATTTCTGGGGCTGAGGTTGCCGAGGTGGTTAAAAAGCTCTTTGGTGGCAAGGCCATAGGGGTGGTTGAGATCCGCCCGGAGTTCCTTAAAGCTCTGGATGCTGTGGGGTTGTCTTGGTTGACAAGACTCTGCAGCATCGCGTGGACATCGGGGGCGGCACCTCTGGATTGGCAGACCAGGGTGGTGGTCCCTCTCTTTAAGAAGGGGGACCGCAGGGTATCGAGAGGAGCCAGATGAGGTGGCTCGGGCATCTGGTCAGGATGCCACCCGAACGCCTCCCTAGGGAGGTGTTTAGGGCACGTCCAACCGGTAGGAGGCCACAGGGAAGACCCAGGACACGTTGGGAAGACTATGTCTCCCGGCTGGCCTGGGAACGCCTCGGGATCCTCTGGGAAGAGCTAGACGAAGTGGCTGGGGAGAGGGAAGTCTGGGCTTCCCTGCTTAGGCTGCTGCCCCCGTGACCCGACCTCGGATAAGCGTAAGAAGATGGATGGATGGATGGATTATGTGCAATACACTGCTTTTCAAACTTTGGCAGACACATTAAGTACATTAACTCAAAGTATCGTAATGGATTGGTATCGCTAACACCAGCCTGAAATGTGATCGGTATCGGGTCAGAAAGAAAATCAGTGGTATTGCACATCACTACTGTTAAGCATTTTCACATAGGACAGCCGAACCACACATAATCAGCACGGTAGCATAACAATTATAAAACATTTTATTTATGTCCAAAAATACAGTGCTTCTCAATAACCTCATGAGGCTAAACAAATTGTGCCAAAGACAAAATAGATCACTTCATCACATTTCCTTTAGGGGGAAAAAAAACATGTAAATATTATACTCTCAAGTAAAAATGTACAAAAAAGTCAACTCGATTTGTGCCATTTTTCCACCAAGAAGTGTTTGAGGTATGCTACCAGGGTCTCCAAACAGAGTCTGAGGTGACTGGGGGTGCATATGGAGACATGTAATGGCTTCTTTGCGCACCTACAGGTGTGACAGCTGCACTGGGAACAAGAAAGGCAAAATGTCCATCAGGGCTGGGAACCACCTGGAAGGTGCAGTGAAGCTTCATGTCTTCCGGGTTAAGGCCACGCATCTGCGAGCTGCTTTTACAAGCGACGTGTAGGGCGGGTGCGGCTGCTCCGGTCTGTCGGGGACCTGGTGGGCCTGCGTGAGGTGCGTAGCAGTTCACGCCGTTCATCTGGGAGACGCAGCCCGTCAGGTGGCTGAGGAGACGGTTCCTCACCTCTGAATTGACCTCATCGCACGTGGACAGGAAGCGGGTGACCTCGCCCATGCACTCGCTAAAACCGGTTCTGTATTTACCTAGGATGGACGGATCTGTGCTCACTGCAATTGTGGGAAAAATCATCCCGATTAGGAAGCTACTGGAGAGAGGGAGAGAGTGAGAAAAAAGAGAGAGAGAGAAAGAGAGAGAGAGAAATATATGCTAAATAGTTAAATGATAGATAGATACAGTACATAGATAGATAAGGGAGAGGGGGGCACAGAAACAGAAATGAGAGAGAGAGATAGAAATACATAGATAGATGATATATAGTTAGAAATAAATTACATATAGTAATAAAAGAAAGAGAGAGGGAGGGAGAAAGATAAATATATGCTTGATCTACAGATAGAAAAATAAAGAGAGAGGGAGAGAAGAAGAAGAAGAAAAAGATATGATGGATAGAAAAATAAAGAGAAACGGAGGCAGAAAGACAAATACATAGATAAAGACAGAAAAATGTAGGGAGAGGGAGGGAGGGAGAAAAAGAGATGATGGATAGATATGCAAAGAGAGAGGAGGGATGAATGGAAATAAAGATAAATATATACATATAAATAAATTACAGATAGTTGGATACAAAGAAAGACAGAAAAGGAGGGAGAAAGAGATAGATGTATAGAAAGAAAAAGGTAGAGGAAGGGAAGAAGAGAAAGATATGACAGATGAGAGAGAAAGGGATAGATAGATAAATAGAGAGGGGAAGTAATATAAGATAGAGAATTAGCGAGAGAGGAGGGATAGATAGATAGATAGATAGATAGATAGATAGATAGATAGATAGATAGATAGATAGATAGATAGATAGATAGATAGATAGATAGATAGATAGATAGATAGATAGATAGATAGATAGATAGATAGATAGATCACCTGTCATTTGAAGTCGCTGCAGGTTCCTGAGGTGTTTCACAGTCATCTCAAGAATATCTGCCTTCTCCAGTTTCGAGTGTCTGGAGCTCTAAACAAAAGATATATACATATATAAATACATACATATATAAATACATACATACATATATACATATATACATATATATATATGTATATATATATATATATATATATATATATACAGTATATATGTGTATGTGCATATATATATATATATACACACATATACTATATATATATATATATATATATATATATATATATATATATATATTGGATATATGGGGCATGGCGTAGTGGGTAGAGCTGCCGGCCAGATACCTGAGGGTTGCAGGTTCGCTTCCCACCTATTGACATCCAAAAAATCGCTGCCGTAGTGTCCTTGGGCAAGACACTTCACCCTTTGCCTTCACCCTTTGCCCCCGTTGCCGCTCACACTGGTGAATGAATGTTGAATGAATGATAGGTGGTGGTCGGAGGGGCCGTAGGCGCAAACTGGCAGCCACGCTTCCGTCAGTCTACCCCAGGGCAGCTGTGGCTACTGATGTAGCTTACCACCACCAGGTGTGAATGAATGTTGAGTCCAACTTCTCTGTGAGCGCTTTGAGTGTTTAGAAAGGCGCGATATAAATCTAGGGGCTTCACGGTGGCAGAGGGGTTAGTGCGTCTGCCTCACAATACGAAGGTCCTGCAGTCCTGGGTTCAAATCCAGGCCCGGGATCTTTCTGTGTGGAGTTTGCATGTTCTCCCCGTGAATGCGTGGGTTCCCTCCGGGTACTCCGGCTTCCTCCCACTTCCAAAGACATGCACCTGGGGATAGGTTGATTGGCAACACTAAATTGGCCCTAGTGTGTGAATGTGAGTTTGAATGTTGTCTGTCTATCTGTGTTGGCCCTGCGATGAGTTAGTGACTTGTCCATGGTGTACACCGCCTTCCGCCCGATTGTAGCTGAGATAGGCGCCAGCGCCCCCCGCGACCCCAAAAGGGAATAAGCGGTAGAAAATGGATGGATGGATATAAATCTAAGTTATTATTATTATTATTATTATAATATGTGCGTGTATACATATATATGTATGCATGTATACTATATATGTGTGTGTTTATGTATGTATGTATGTAAGTGTGCATATATCCATCCAGGGCCAACACAGATAGACAGACAACATTCACACTCACATTCACACACTAGGGACCATTTTTAGTGTTGCCAATCAACCTATCCCCAGGTGCATGTCTTTGGAAGTGGGAGGAAGCCGGAGTACCCGGAGGGAACCCACACATTCACGGGGAGAACATGCAAACTCCACACAGAAAGATCCCGAGCCTGGATTTGAACCCAGGACTGCAGGAACTTCGTATTGTGAGGCAGACGCACTAACCCCTCTGCCACCGTGAAGCCCAGTGTGTGTGTGTGTGTGTGTATATATATATATATATATATATATATATATATATATATATATATATATATATATATATATATATATATATATATATATATATATATATATATATATATATATATATATATATATATATATATATATATATATATATATATATATATATATATATATATATATATATATATATATATATATATATATATATATATATATATATATATATGTTGTGTCTACAAAGTTTTAGTGTGGAGTTGGCATGTTCTCCCCGGGACTGCGTGGGTTCCCTCTGGGAACCTCCAAAGACATGCACCTGGGAATAGGTTGATTGGCAACACTAAATTGGCCCTAGTGTGTGAATGTGAGTGTGAATGTTGTCTGTCTATCTGTGTTGGCCCTGCGATGAGTTAGTGACTTGTCCATGGTGTACACCGCATTCCGCCCGATTGTAGCTGAGATAGGCACCAGCGCCACCCAAAACCCCAAAGGGAATAAGCGGTAGAAAATGGATGGATGGGTGTCTACAAATACCATATTGTATAAAAAGTGCATCTTCTTACATCTTTCTTGAGCGCGTCCAAAATGAGCGTCTTCAGGTGACCCAAACTTTCATTGATTCTGGCGCGTCTTCTCTTCTCCATAATTGGCTTGGATGACTTGAAAGAACAAAATTAAATTAAAATGGAAAAATTGTGTTTTTTAAAATGCTATAAGAAAAACAAACACTCGATGAAAAAATGCTGAGATGAATTACCTTTCTGCTCACTGTCTGACTGCGTGGTGTCCCAGGCGTGGAGTTTCCACTCGTGGTGGCGGCAGCCACGGAGGAAGAAGTCCGTTCCAAAGTACCGGCAGGCATCTTCGCACTTACTAGTTCCACGGGACAAAAAAAAAAAAAAAAAAAAGTCAAATTGAAGTCCCGCCTTCTCCTGGCAAACCGCTGGTTCGCGTTTTTTTTTAAGCGAACGTGACATTGATGGGGCAGAGCCTCTGCTCCTATTTATAGAGGCCGAGGAACTGCACGCGAGCGGCTCGTGCGCAAACTGACCAATGGGCGCGCGGCTACTACATCCTGGTGGCAGCGGGCTCGTGCTACAAGACACATTAATGGCTGGAACGTGATGTTTTGTTTCCCCTACAATGGAAGTTACATTAATAACATCAGCGCTCTGATGGCTATAGGGGCAATTTCCAAAGGTTCCAAACACAGATCGAAACCAAAAACACACTCAATGTCAATCAATCAATGTTTATTTATATAGCCCCAAATCACAAATGTCTCAAAGGAATGCACATAATCATTACGACTACAACATCCTCGGAAGAACCCACAAAAGGGCAAGGAAAACTCACACCCAGTGGGCAGGGAGAACTCACATCCAGTGGGACGCCAGTGACAATGCTGACTATGAGAAACCTTGGAGAGGACCTCAGATGTGGGCAACCCCCCCCCTCTAGGGGACCGAAAGCAATGGATGTCGAGCGGGTCTAACATGATACTGTGAAAGTTCAATCCATAGTGGCTCCAACACAGCCGCGAGAGTTCAGTCCAAAGCGGATCCAAGACAGCAGCGAGAGTCCCGTCCACAGGAGACCATTTCAAGCGGAGGCGGCTCAGCAGTGTAATGTCCCCAATCGATACAGGCGAGCGGTCCATCCTGGGTCTCGATTCTGGACAGCCAGTACTTCATCCATGGTCATCGGACCGGACCCCCTCCACAAGGGAGGGGGGGACATAGGAGAAAAAAAAGAAGCGGCAGATCAACTAGTCTAAAAAAGAGGTCTATTTAAAGGCTAGAGTATACAGATGAGTTTTAAGGTGAGACTTAAATGCTTCTACTGAGGTAGCATCTCGAACTGTTACCGGGAGGGCATTCCAGAGTACTGGAGCCCGAACGGAAAACGCTCTATAGCCCGCCGACTTTTTTTCGGCCCTAGGAATCACTAATAAGCCGGAGTCTTTTGAACGCAGATTTGTTGCGCATATTTATATAACTGTTTGAGGGCGCCAGACCGCAGCAGGAGGCAATAGCAACAACAACAACAACAACAACAACAACAACAGAACAACATTAACAAATATATGTATAAATAGTGATAGTAAAGAAACAATTAGTAAAGTAAATATTTCAAACACAGAAATGACAATGAACATTATTGCATTACAAATGGAGCAATTACATTTACCATTAAAAAAAGCACCATTGATAATGAATAACAATAATAATTACCTCAGATATCAATAAAACCCCGCCTTCCGCCCGATTGTAGCTGAGATAGGCACCAGCGCCCTCCGCAACCCCAAAGGGA